>NW_025536795.1:0-49525 GCF_020615455.1 Coregonus clupeaformis
CAAAAATATTCACCCCCCTTGGCATTTTTCCTATTTTGTTGGCTTACAACCTGGAATTTAAATGGATTTTTTGGGGGGGTTGTATCATTTGATTTACACAACATACATTTTGAAGATGCAAAATATTTTTTATTGTGAAACAAACAAGAAATAAGACAAAAAAAACAGAACTTGAGCGTGCATAACTATTCACCCCCCCAAAGTCAATACTTTGTAGAGCCACCTTTTGCTGCAATTACAGCTGCAAGTCTCTTGGGGTATGTCTCTATAAGCTTGGCACATCTAGCCACTGGGATTTTTGCCCATTCTTCAAGGCAAAACTGCTCCAGCTCCTTCAAATTGGATGGGTTCCGCTGGTGTACAGCAATCTTTAAGTCATACCACAGATTCTCAATTGGATTGAGGTCTGGGCTTTGACTAGGCCATGTTTCCCCTTAAACCACTCGAGTGTTGCTTTGCAGTATGCTTAGGGTCATTGTCCTGCTGGAAGGTGAACCTCCGTCCCAGTCTCAAATCTCTGGAAGAGTGAAACAGGTTTTCCTCAAGACTTTCCCTGTATTTAGCACCGTTCCATCATTCCTTCAACTCTGACCAGTTTCCCAGTCCCTACCGATGAAAAACATCCCCACAGCATGATGCTGCCACAACCATGCTTCACTGTGGGGATGGTGTTCTCGGGGTGATGAGAGGTGTTGGGTTTGCGCCAGACATAGCGTTTTCCTTGATGGCCAAAAAGCTCAATTTTAGTCTCATCTGACCAGAGTACCTTCTTCCATATGTTTGGGGAGTCTCCCACATGCCTTTTGGCGAACACCAAACGTGTTTGCTTATTTTTATCTTTAAGCAATGGCTTTTTTCTGGCCACTCTTCCGTAAATCCCAGCTCTGTGGAGTGTACATCTTAAAGTGGTCCTATGGACAGATACTCCAATCTCCGCTTCAGGGTTATCTTTGGTCTCTTTGTTGCCTCTCTGATTAATGCCCTCCTTGCCTGGTCCGTGAGTTTTGGTGGGCGGCCCTCTCTTGGCAGGTTTCTTGTGGTGCCATATTCTTTCAATTTTTTAATCATGGATTTAATGGTGCTCCGTGGGATGTTCAAATTTCTGACTTTTTTTTTATAACCCAACCCTGATCTGCACTTATCCACAACTTTGTCCCTGACCTGTTTGGAGAGCTCCTTGGTCTTCATGGTGCCGCTTGCTTGGTGGTGCCCCTTGCTTAGTGGTGTTGCAGACTCTGGGGCCTCTCAGAACAGGTGTATATATACTGAGATCATGTGACACTTAGATTGCACACAGGTGGACTTTATTTAACTAATTATGTGACTTCTGAAGGTAATTGGTTGCACCAGATCTTATTTAGGGGCTTCATAGCAAAGGGGGTGAATACATATGCACGCACCACTTTTCCGTAATTTATTTTTTTGAATTTTTTGAAACAAGTTTATTTATTTTTTTCACTTCACCAATTTGGACTATTTTGTGTATGTCCATTACATGAAATCCAAATAAAAATCAATTTAAATTACAGGTTGTAATGCAACAAAATAGGCAAAACACCAAGGGGGATGAATACTTTTGCAAGCTACTGTATAAGAAGTCCACAGGGAGCTGCATGTGTAGTGGTGGAGATAAGATGCTGGCACTGACAATGATCCTACAATGAGTTGAGGATGAGTGTCTCTTTCAGGTGATGAATGGGTCAGATTCACATTGAGCTCTGTTGAGTTTGTAATCCTTCCATTCTCCCTGCAGATGAGTCCACAGGGCTCTGGTTAGACTTGATAGGCTAGGGGTCTGTGTTAGTTCAGGGTGGATGGGAGTGCAGAGGCTTTGTACAACAGTCTCTACTTCTGTAGTAGTTTAGTAGTAATGTTCAGCCTAGTCTTAACTGATCCATTGGGTCTCTCACCCTCTCACAATTTGGAGTCTAGCCAGGTTGAATAGCTCTTGAATTCCTAAGTGCCACCTTTGTTTCACTCAATATTGGAGCTGAAACCACAAAGTTGGTTACTATGGAAGTGTTGTCAATAGCTTAAAGTGTCATTTGGCTCAAGGTCGACAGGATTTTCTCCACTCTTTACTGAGGCTGCTTTGGTTCAGCAGGCACAGGCACTTTACTCTAAGAGCTTTCCCTCCTTCTTAAAAATCATTGTTTTCTTCTTATGTGGTGGCTAGACCTGTTTTTAAAGCACAGTATGACTTCTGTTAATGTCTTTGAAGTCATGTAAAATCACAAATCAGTCATCGAAGGCCCCTTTCAGCCAGTAGAGGCTTTCTGACTAGTGTACAAGTCTGGTAACCCAGCCAGCAGAGGCTTTCTGACTAGTGTACTCTGGTTAGTCATACAGCAGAGCTTTGACGGCTGCCACTGAGGCCCATGGAGAGGAGAGGAGAGAGTGGGGTAGCAAGCTGTTTTAACCTTTTAGCAGGCTGAGGGAAAGTGTTTCTGTCTCAACATCTTGGCATTGGGTCAGCCTCCTGCTGCATCATAGCTCGGCTCCACCAGAGTGCTGCCACTTACCTATGCAAATCCGGCCAGATAATGGCATTATCAGCTGCTGCTGCATGCGTTGGAGACCAACCAACACGGCACTGCTCCGACAACTCTGGGCTTTCTGAATACCATCACATACCTATAGGGAGAGAGGTGGGAGTCTTTACCCTGTGTTTTTAGAATGTTGTCCTTTATTTAGGTATTAAACTGTATAATAATAGCGATGCCAAGGCAAAAATGTACATGGGGCAGTCAGAGAGCAGTTTGTCAAATAGTCAAAGAAGAGTGTGAATTTAAGTAGAGAGCACTAGCTGTCAGCTCCCTCTCCTCTCCCCTGCCGTGTGTGTGTGTGTGTGTGTGTGTGTGTGTGTGTGTGTGTGTGTGTGTGTGTGTGTGTGTGTGTGTGTGTGTGTGTGTGTATGTATATATATATATATATATATATATATATATATATATATATATATGGCACAGTGAACCTCAGACCAGTTTGGCTTTCCAAGGCCAGCAGCTTAATCCCTGGACCCTCCAGTGCAGAAACAGGCATGAGTAGCATATGGAGGACCGCTGATCCTTAGTACATGGCACAGGCTTGTGGAAAAATCTGGTAATTTTAGAAAGATGACTTTTTTAAGCCTCTCCGCTCTTTTTTCATTATTTTCTCCTCACATCAGGGCTTCACCAGTGCAAGTGTGATGTCCCTTCCCTTTCCCCTTCTCTGCCCCAATGTCCCCCAAAAGCTCCTCACTCAGCTCAGCCACAGATCCTAATCCACAGCTTTACTTTTTCTTAAATGTATCATGAATAAGATCTTGTCTCATGCATTTATAATTTCTTTCCGAGCCTTCAGAAGTTCCAAATGAGGGCAGAGTATGTGTTTTCCGATGTGACATTTGCATAGCTAATCTGTTATTTGCATTCATCAATTGGTTCATTAATTAGGTCAGTGATCAAAGCTGGATTTCTCTATCACTGTACAGAAAGAAGAAGAAACATTTTGGTGGCTCTATGATCGAGCTCTGTGCATTAACAAAGAAAAAAAACGAGGGACTTTCAACAGAGAAGATCTAACGCATCATTTCTTATGGAGAGCCAGCCTGGTGAGAGAGAGTGAGAGGGATGCTGCACTCTTATGTAATTCAGCAATATCATTATAAAACTAGTCAAAGGAAGGAAGCAGGAAAAAACCTCCGGTATGGCAGCAGCAGAGTTGGGACATCCCCGCCATCTACTGGTGAAGATGAGATTACGTTTTAACCGTCACTAATGACCGCCCTGGGGAGCACCGGGGGGCCTGGGAAACCAACAGTCCTCTCACAGACTGGATTTGAGTCCTCTGAAAGCATCTGCTTCACACTGATTGCATGTATGATCAACCAGCACCGGGCCCAACACCATTACTCAACTGAGACAAATCCAGGCCCTGGGAGAGACCCACAATGCACCTTCCCTCTCTCCAACTCCTTTGTCAGTGTGGACGTGTAATTTGTCTGGCTTCCTCTTTCAGCTGACCTCTTTCTTGACAGGATGTCTAGGTGTGTGTGTGTGTGTGTGTGTGTGTGTGTGCAGGGCGCCAATCTCTTCTCTCATAGTGTACACCATGGAGCAGCTAGCGACACTGGGGGCTCTATCCCGCCTGCTGCCTGCCCAACTCTCTCTCCTCCAGTAGCTGCAGAACATTAGCAACTGAGTGCGCCTCACACGAGAAGAGCAAACCCACGTGAAAAGGATGGAAAAGAAACCGCTGACCAAATGTTTTCCTTCCCCCCTCAACGCAATTCAGAATCCGCTGCTGAAAAAGTGTGATCAATTTGATAGGCATGAGTGCATTGACAAATTAGAGTTGCCTTGCTTTAATTGCATCCATTGAAATGTTTTGCGCCCCAGTGAGTTAAGTGTCCCATTATTTGAGTACACTCACAAACCATACGCTCTGTACACTCCCCTTAAAACAAAGGTGCCATAAACAAAGACATCATCTATTATTCTGCTTGGGATTCTACACAGTACTCATTTCTAAATGGCTGTAATGATCGTCCATTCACATAGCTCTTCATGCTTAATCGCTCGCACTTAAATACACAAGCACAACAAAAAACCACTACTACAGGAAAACATGAACCAATGGAGGTTAATTCTCCACATTCTGCAAGGCACACAAACACAACACTGGCTACGTCTTAATTTGATTCATCATCTACACATACAGTGGGGAGAACAAGTATTTGATGCACTGCCGATTTTGCAGGTTTTCCTACTTACAAAACATGTAGAGGTCTGTAATTTTTATCATAGGTACACTTCAACTGTGAGAGACGGAATTTAAAACAAAAATCCAGAAAATCACATTGTATGATTTTTAAGTAATTAATTTTTGCATTTTATTGCATGACATAAGTATTTGATCACCTACCAACCAGTAAGAATTCCGGCTCTCACAGACCTGTTAGTTTTTCTTTAAGAAGCCCTCCTGTTCTCCACTCATTACCTGTATTAACTGCACCTGTTTGAACTCGTTACCTGTATAAAAGACACCTGTCCACACACTCAATCAAACAGACTCCAACCTCTCCACAATGGCCAAGACCAGAGAGCTGTGTAAGGACATCAGGGATAAAATTGTAGACCTGCACAAGGCTGGGATGGCTACAGGACAATAGGCAAGCAGCTTGGTGAGAAGGCAACAACTGTTGGCGCAATTATTAGAAAATGGAAGAAGTTCAAGATGACGGTCAATCACCCTCGGTCTGGGGCTCCATGCAAGATCTCACCTCGTGGGGCATCAAGGATCATGAGGAAGGTGAGGGATCAGCCCAGAACTACACGGCAGGACCTGGTCAATGACCTGAAGAGAGCTGGGACCACAGTCTCAAAGAAAACCATTAGTAACACACTGCCGTCATGAATTAAAATCCTGCAGTGCATGCAAGGTCCCCCTGCTCAAGCCAGCGCATGTCCAGGCCCGTCTGAAGTTTACCAATGACCATCTGGATGATCCAGAGGAGGAATGGGAGAAGGTCATGTGGTCTGATGAGACACAAATAGAGCTTTTTGGTCTAAACTCCACTTGCCGTGTTTGGAGGAAGAAGAAGGATGAGTACAACCCCAAGAACACCATCCCAACCGTGAAGCATGGAGGTGGAAACATCATTCTTTGGGGATGCTTTTCTGCAAAGGGGACAGGACGACTGCACCGTATTGAGGGGAGGATGGATGGGGCCATGTATCGCGAGATCTTGGCCAACAACCTCCTTCCCTCAGTAAGAGCATTGAAGATGGGTCGTGGCTGGGTCTTCCAGCATGACAACGACCCGAAACACACAGCCAGGGCAACTAAGGAGTGGCTCCGTAAGAAGCATCTCAAGGTCCTGGAATGGCCTAGCCAGTCTCCAGACCTGAACCCAATAGAACATCTTTGGAGGGAGCTGAAAGTCTGTATTGCCCAGTGACAGCCCCGAAACCTGAAGGATCTGGAGAAGGTCTGTATGGAGGAGTGGGCCAAAATCCCTGCCTCAGTGTGTGCAAACCTGGTCAAGACCTACAGGAAACGTATGATCTCTGTAATTGCAAACAAAGGTTTCTGTACCAAATATTAAGTTCTGCTTTTCTGATGTATCAAATACTTATGTCATGCAATAAAATGCAAATTAATTACTTTAAAATCATACAAAGTGATTTTCTGGATTTTTGTTTTAGATTCCGTCTCTCACAGTTGAAGTGTACCTATGATAAAAATTACAGACCTCTACATGCTTTGTAAGTAGGAAAACCTGCAAAATCGGCAGTGTATCAAATACTTGTTCTCCCCACTGTACACTCCAATCCTCTTGTAAAATAAAATTAACTTGGGGGGTTCTATAGTTTTCTCAGTGGTACTGGGCAACTGTAAAGTAATGCTGTAACATGTCAGTTATTATTATTGTTTATTAGCGATGCTGAAGATCCCCTCAGGAATCTAATTGAGCAATGGAACCCCTCTTCTCTGATGCAGCCCCCTACCCATCCTCTCTCCCTCTCCAGAGTGAATGGAGACCCTACCTGGAGCCAGCCCCTTGCAGCACCATGCAACAGGCTCCCAATTAATCAGTCCCTCAAGCATCCTGCTTGTCCCCAGTGGACCCAGGATAGGAGCCATTTCCCTGCGCCACCCGCTCCACATCCCGTCCCCACTCAACTCCCGTCCCCGCGTCCAAACATGATTAATCTCCAACCCATGTCCAAACATGATTAATCTCCAAACATAGGCTATTCCTCAAATAAGACAGATATGGACTCTCCAAGACACAGGCATTACCTGAGGTCTGCATTATTGGACCAGTATTTATTCATGACTCCATCGATATATGCATTATACATTTACAAATGTTACAAATGCCCCAACAATGATTAAGATCCAATTTACAGTACAGTCATCATTCCTACTTATTGACATTTGTAGGAATCAGCATTGCTGGGGAGCAGGTGTGACACAGCATAGCGTAAGTAGCTAGATTGCTCAGAGCCAGAGGCGGCCCTATAATTTTATGATTGGCAGTCGTCCTAAATATAACGTATATAAAGTATAGACAGCCTACAAGACTGTTTTGATCACGTGAACTGGAATATGTTCCGGGTCACCTCTGGAGATAACATCAATGAATACACCGACTCAGGTACCGGATCCATTTTAAAAATGCATAAATTACGTGATACCGATAGTGTCTTTCAAAACTTTCCTGAATTAAAGAATGTGGATTGATAGCAGCCTTGTAGGAATAATGAAAGAGAGAGATTCTGCTTACAAAAAGGGCAAGGTGACCGGGGACAATAGTTTGGTTAAACAGTACAAATACAACATACGCAGATCGATCAAGATGGCGAAACACAAGTATAAGGACAAAGTGGAGGAGCAGTTCAGCGGGTCGGACACAAGGCGTATGTGGCAGGGGCTCATAACGATCACGGATTACAAAAAGAAAGCCAGCCACATTGCGGTCACCAACGCCACCCTACCGGAGGAGCTAAACACCATCTCAATTGGGTTGAGGTCGGGGGATTGTGGAGGCCAGGTCATCTGATGCAGCACTCCATCACTCTCTTTCTTGGTAAAATAGCCCTTACACAGCCTGGAGGTGTGTTGGGTCATGGTCCTGTTGAAAAACAAATGATAGTCCCACTAAGCGCAAACAAGATGGGATGGCGTATCGCTGCAGAATGCTGCGGTAGCCATGCTGGTTAAGTGTGTCTTGAATTCTAAATAAATCATAGACCGTGTCACCAGCAAAGCAGCCCCACACAATCACATCTCCTCCTCCATGCTTCAAAGTGGGAACCACACATGTGGAGATCATCCGTTCACCTACTCTGCGTCTCACAAAGACACGGTGGTTGGAACCCAAAATCTCAATTTTGGACTCATCAGACCACAGGACAAATTTCCACTGGTCTAATGTCCATTGCTCGTGTTTCTTGGCCCAAGCTGGTCTCTTCTTCTTATTGGTGTCCTTTAGTAGTGGTTTCTTTGCAGCAATTCGACCATGAAGGCCTGATTCACACAGTCCCCTCTGAACAGTTGATGCTGAGATGTGTCTGTTACTTGAACTCTGTGAAGCATTTATTTGGCCAGTTTCATCATAGCGCTTGATGATTTTTGCGACTGCACTTGAAGAAACTTTCAAAGTTCTTGAAATTTTCCAGATTATCTGACCTTCATGTCCTAAAGTAATGATGGACTGTTGTTTCTCTTAGCTTATTTGAGCTATTTCTGCCATAATATGGACTTGGTCTATCACCAAACAGGACTATCTTCTGAATACCCCCCTAACTTGTCGCAACACAACTGACTGGCTCAAACGCATTAAGAAGGAAAGAAATTCCACAAATTAACTTTTAAGAAGGCAACTACCTCCAGGTGACTACCTCATGAAGCTGGTTGAGAGAATGCCAAGAGTGTGCAAAGCTGTCATCAAGGCAAAGGGTGGCTATTTGAAGAATCTCAAATATAAAATACATTTTGATTTGTTTAACACTTTTTTGGATACTACATAATTCCATATGTGTTATTTCATAGCTTTGATGTCTTCACTATTATTCTACAATGTAGAAAATAGTATAAATAAAGAAAAACCCTGGAATGTGTAGGTGTGTCCAAACTTTTGACTGGTAGTGTATATACAGTTGAAGTCGGAAGTTTACATACACTTAGGTTGAAGTCATTAAAACTCATTTTTCAAGCATTCCACAAATTTCTTGTTAACAAACTATAGTTTTGGCAAGTCGGTTAGGATATTTACTTTGTGGATGACACAAGTCATTTTTCCAACAATTGTTTACAGACAGATTATTTCACTTATAATTCACTGTATCACAATTCCAATGGGTCAGAAGTTTACATACACTAGGTCGACTGTGCCTTTCAACAGCTTGGAAAATTCCAGAAAATTATGTCATGCTTTAGAAGCTTCTGATAGGTTAATTGACATCATTTGAGTCAATTGGAGGTGTACCTGTGGATGTATTTCAAGGCCTACCTTCAAACTCAATGCCTCTTTGCTTGACATCATGGGAAAATCTAAAGAAATCAGCCAATAACTCAGAAAATAAATGGTAGACCTCCACAAGTCTGGTTCATCCTTGGGAGCAATTTCCAAATGCCTGAAGGTACCACGTTCTTCTGTACAAACAATAGTATGCAAGTATAAACACCATGGGACCACGCAGCCGTCATACCGCTCAGGAAGGAGACACGTTCTGTCTCCTAGAGATGAACGTACTTTGTTGCGAAAAGTGCAAATCAATCCCAGAACAACCGCAAAGGACCTTGTGAGGATGCTGGAGGAAACAGGTACAAAAGTATCTATGTCCACAGTAAAACGAGTCATATATCGACAACACCTGAAAGGCCGCTCAGCAAGGAAGAAGCCACTGCTCCAAAACCGCCATAAAAAAGCCAGACTACGGTTTGCAACTGCACATGGGGACAAAGATCGTACTTTTTGGAGAAATGTCCTCTGGTCTGATGAAACAAAAATAGAACTGTTTGCCCATAATGACCATCGTTATGTTTGGAGGAAAAAGGGGATATCTTGCAAGCCAAAGAACACCATCCCAATCGTGAAGCACGGGGATGGCAGCATCATGCTGTGGGGGTGCTTTGCTTCAGGAGGGATTGGTGCACTTCACAAAATAGATGGCATCATGAGGAAGGAAAATTATGTGGATATATTGAAGCAATATCTCAAGACATCAGTCAGGAAGTTAAAGCTTGGTCGCAAATGGGTCTTCCAAATGAACAATGACCCCAAGCATACTTCCAAAGTTATGGCAAAATGGCTTAAGGACAATAAAGTCAAGGTATTGGAGTGGCCATCACAAAGCCCTGACCTCAATCCTATAGAAAATGTGTGGGCAGAACTGAAAAAGCATGTGTGAGCAAGGAGGCCTACAAACCTGACTCAGGTACACCAGCTCTGTCAGGAGGAATGGGCCAAAATTCACCCAACTTATTGTGGGAAGCTTGTGGAAGGCTACCCGAAACGTTTGACCCAAGTTAAACAATTTAAAGGCAATGCTACCAAATTCTAATTGAGTGTATGTAATCTTCTGACCCACTGGGAATGTGATAAAATAAATAAAAGTTGAAATAAATCATTCTCTCTACTATTATTCTGACATTTCATCTTCTTAAAATGAAGTGGTGATCCTAACTGACCTAAGACAGGGAATTTTTACTAGGATTAAACGTCAGGAATTGTGAAAAACTGAGTTTAAATGTACTTGGCTAAGGCATATGTAAACTTCCGACTTCAACTGTATATTTACCAAAAAATAGATGGGGGATTGGAAATGATGCAGACAATTACATTGATGGATGCTGCAATCTATCTGCAATGTTAAAGCTTATCTACCCCCGAAAATATTACAATTTTCATTATTTTATTTCACTTAGTCCTGCCTGTTGGAGCTCGGATCCTAAGATTTTAACTGTACCTTGCAATCCCACCTGCAACCCCTGTACATGTGACTATTAAACACTCTGAATCTGAAACTGCTGTATCAGTGTTTCTTAAGAAAGCATTTCTCTAAGCCAAGGCAGTGGTGGAGGCCCAGTCCAGACATAGTGAAGCATGACTATACTTTCAGAACAAATGAGGGCCTTATGCATGGGCGGCTATACTCTTTGTTCCCCTCTCCCAGAAATACCTGCACTTCTCTGGGCTCAGCCTCCACTGCATTGGGGACAAACACAAAGATGATTAACTTGTTGAGACGAAGTCCAACTGGCAGCATGATCAGGCACAACAACCAGATGATCTCTCCCAACTGGCTCACCTTCTGCCCCCCTTATGAAATCAGTAGCAATATTGGCGCACAAATGAAAAACAGGCATGAAAAAAATGAATTATACTGTGTTTGGTCTGTTCAGTATTACCCAGGCGGGCCATTGATGGTCAGCGGCAGAAATGTCTCTAATAGCATTGCTTGACTAATACTAGCTGTAATAAAGGGTGGAGGAAGGACAGGACACCAGGGCTAACTTTAACAAGGATTTCGAGTTGAGTCATGCCTTTGAAATGAACTTTGTCCTTGTTTTTGATGCCGGTGCAGCTGTTAGGGAGATTCATATAAAGTATCCGTGCCTGTATCCCTGAGGCTGGCAAGAAGAGAGTCATTTTTAGGCTGAACACCCACGCAAACCTGGCTTTTTCTTTCACTAAGAACTCACCCTCATCACTCAATGAATGGTTCCTAACATCAAAATACTTATGCATTAGCTATCATCCATGATCATCAGCAAAATCATGCATTGTATAATGATTATAAAGCCTAACTGGGACAGTGGGTCCTAGTCTGTAATACTTTGCAAAGACTTAACTTCTGGCATTAGACATCTTCCTCCATAAGCCTCTGTAAGAGCACAGCCTTCCCACTAATGACCACAGGAGATCAAAGGGCCAGAGGATCTGAGTCGCTTAGTTAAATTGTGTTATTTTGATGACACTTTCTGCTTTTTCATGTCATGGTCTCTGGCCATCATCATGTAGTTTTGGGGAGAGAGGGAGCAGAGAGGGAGGAGAGTCAGCCAGGCAGCAGTGAGAGGCAAGCCCTGCCCTGCTCTGCTTCAGAGAGCCAGACAGACAGTGTGATCACAGAACAGCAGCGCCTGTTTTCCCTCTCTGTGGGCTTAATGATGACAATGTCACTGCACAAGGTTATGCCCTCTTATTCTCATGTGGGCAGCTGCACTGCAATTGCCTGGTGTTGCTTTTATCAAATCGTTTCAGAGCGGTCTTTGGCTGCGGCCGCTTTATTTCATGTTTTGACTAAGAGAGAGAGGAGAGAGGATCTTCCTTTTTTGCTCCTGACCACTTTTACAACCTCTACGGTTCTTGGAGGCCAAAATAAAGTACATGGTGTCATGTTAGGGCTAAGAGGGGCTCAGTAGAATGTTAAGTGTTCTGTTGTTGAGTGTAGAGGAAGCAGGAAGAGCCCTCTGAGCCTGGGTGGGTGCTGCAGTAGTCAAGTAGTCAATGCATACATGATAAACCTATGCTCTGCCCACATACATAGATTTCACTGGGGGCCTTTTCCTAGAACGATTGATATTCTGTCTAGTGCTTTGAGTACTGTACATTATTGGCTTGTTGGAGATTGCATTTCAGAACGATAATAACAGTCTGGCATTTTGTCCTCTTGACTGGGCAGACTTAAAAGTAGGTGCTCTTTTAGAATTGTTCCTGTGTGGTGGTTACCAAGTGCTGCCTATTGATTATTCTTGGAGGCTTATTTCATTTCTTGGAAGAGGTGTTTCAATTCACAACAAAGGAGCACCGAGTAACTATCTTTAATGCTATTTTAGTGTCCTGTACCTTTTTGTAAGGGTTGGTGTGAGGTGTGACCCAGGTGCGGTGCAGGATAGACAGTAGGCAGAGATGGTGAAACAAGGATCTTTACTGGTGGTCCCAAAACCAGGATACAAAATAACAGACTTGTTACGAAAAAATTAAGGCTGACAGCAAACATACGAAATACTAACTACAACTAACAACAACGATGAAACAGGGAGAACACTTCTCAAGTACCTGTACTTACATCTCGCGATCAGACACTGATTAGTACTGTTTGGCATCGAGTAGCAGAGAAAACAGAGCAAGGGAAGTGAGGGCATAAATACACAGGTGAACAGGTAGACACAGGTGACACCAATAGGATAATGATTAGTCCAGACTGTGAGTGAGGAGGTGCCTAAGGTTGTCGGAGGATGACACCTAGTGGGTCGCTCCGGAACTGCGACCCCCTCCTGTAACACCTATTTTATAGGACGTTATCATCCTATAAAAAGGTGTGTGTGTATGCATGTGTCAGAGACAGAGAGATGGAGCAGTAGGAGTGGCGAGGCCTGCGTGTCTGGAGGTGTACAGGAGTAAATAAGAACATAGGATGACAGCCATGCTCCTCACTGTACTAAGTAAACGTATCACAGGACCATGTGATTTATTGCCGGGTTCGGATGACATTTCTGCCGTGGCAGGCGGGACGAGGAACCAGAGTCCTGTGGGTTTTTTTGAACGGCAGGACGGGGACGGATGCTGCATTTTTATTCCTCCGGTGAAGAAAGGGCATCCCTCTTATCTCTCTGGTGGAGGAGAATCCAGCAGCTCGGGCTGAAAGGGCTGAGAGTGAATACTATTGGATTAAAGAGAAGGGGGAGGAAATGACAGGGGTGCAGCTTGATAAAGACCTGAGAAGTGCACCATGAGAAGAGTAATATGTTCTTCCTTTTATTGATTTTTTTTTGTCCCAGCATTTTTTTTTTCTCTAAGGGCACATCGAAGATGCAAGCAGAATCATAAGTTCTCTGCTAGTCTTTACCCTCTGTAAAGCCACACCTGCTGCCGTTCCTGTAGACTGTCACCATAAAGTTTGGGGCTCTCATCCTAAAAGTTGTCATCCTAATTCCCCTTAGGCCTACATGGAACCCAGAGTTGTTATGACTGGGTGCAGCAACCTATAAGGAATATGAATCACTTGTTCATCAACGTCCCATTAATATGGTAGTATAATTATGTACCACTTAGGTTCACTCATACTCATACATTCAGCCATACGCTAAGTAACAGCATCGGCTATTACATTATGTGACCCTATAGTGAGTCATGGTGCTATTATTCATCCACTGTCATGTCCTCCAACCTCTTACAGTAGTGTTATGTATTTATGCACTGCATCATGCCTGCAGAAGGGAGCTCTAGTGTAGTTTGTAGGTCATGTGTGTGTACTCTGTGAAGGTGTCCTATGAGAGACAAAGACAGTGGACGGCAGTATCAGCTTACTGGAGGTCTGGCTGATTCACTGCAGAGGACATTAATATGCAGAGAGCATGCAACGCAGCAACATAGCTACGGTGTTATACTCTTCACCCCACTCAATCATCCACCTACACTATCATTATTTTATTGAGGAAAATGGAGCTCACCACTTCCATATGCTTCTAACATATAGGCTGCCCGCAGGCTTTCGAATGCTCCAGAGAAGGGAATGTAGAGTGGGTTGGTTTCAGGTTAGCCTGGGGTTCATGTGTGGTGCGCATTATATTGTTCACTGCAGGACAAAACATAGATACAAATGGGTCTACATACAGTGGGGGAAAAAAGTATTTAGTCAGCCACCAATTGTGCAAGTTCTCCCACTTAAAAAGATGAGAGAGGCCTGTAATTTTCATCATAGGTACACAGCCAAAATGAGATTTTTTTTTCCAGAAAATCACATTGTAGGATTTTTTATGAATTTATTAGCAGATTATGGTGGAAAATAAGTATTTGGTCAATAACAAAAGTTTCTCAATACTTTGTTATATACCCATTGTTGGCAATGACACAGGTCAAACGTTTTCTGTAAGTCTTCACAAGGTTTTCACACACTGTTGCTGGTATTTTGGCCCATTCCTCCATGCAGATCTCCTCTAGAGCAGTGATGTTTTGGGGCTGTCGCTGGGCAACACAGACTTTCAACTCCCTCCAAAGATTTTCTATGGGGTTGAGATCTGGAGACTGGCTAGGCCACTCCAGGACCTTGAAATGCTTCTTACGAAGCCACTCCTTCGTTGCCCGGGCGGTGTGTTTGGAATCATTGTCATGCTGAAAGACCCAGCCACGTTTCATCTTCAATGCCCTTGCTGATGGAAGGAGGTTTTCACTCAAAATCTCACGATACATGGCCCCATTCATTCTTTCCTTTACACGGATCAGTCGTCCTGGTCCCTTTGCAGAAAAACAGCCCCAAAGCATGATGTTTCCACCCCCATGCTTCACAGTAGGAATGGTGTTCTTTGGATGCAACTCAGCATTCTTTGTCCTCCAAACACGACGAGTTGAGTTTTTACCAAAAAGTTATATTTTGGTTTCATCTGACCATATGACATTCTCCCAATCCTCTTCTGGATCATCCAAATGCACTCTAGCAAACTTCAGACGGGCCTGGACATGTACTGGCTTAAGCAGGGGGACACGTCTGGCACTGCAGGATTTGAGTCCCTGACGGTGTAGTGTGTTACTGATGGTAGGCTTTGTTACTTTGGTCCCAGCTCTCTGCAGGTCATTCACTAGGTCCCCCCGTGTGGTTCTGGGATTTTTGCTCACCGTTCTTGTGATCATTTTGACCCTACGGGGTGAGATCTTGCGTGGAGACCCAGATCGAGGGAGATTATCAGTGGTCTTGTATGTCTTCCATTTCCTTATAATTGCTCCCACAGTTGATTTCTTCAAACCAAGCTGCTTACCTATTGCAGATTTAGTCTTCCCAGCCTGGTGCAGGTCTACAATTTTGTTTCTGGTGTCCTTTGACAGCTCTTTGGTCTTGGCCATAGTGGAGTTTGGAGTGTGACAGTTTGAGGTTGTGGACAGGTGTCTTTTATACTGATAACAAGTTCAAACAGGTGCCATTAATACAGGTAACGAGTGGAGGACAGACAAGCCTCTTAAAGAAGAAGTTACAGGTCTGTGAGAGCCAGAAATCTTGCTTGTTTGTAGGTGACCAAATACTTATTTTCCACCATAATTTGCAAATAAATTCATTAAAAATCCTACAATGTGATTTTCTGGAGAAAAAAAATCTCAATTTGTCTGTCATAGTTGACGTGTACCTATGATGAAAATTACAGGCCTCTCTCATCTTTTTAAGTGGGAGAACTTGCACAATTGGTGGCTGACTAAATACTTTTTTTCCTCACTGTATGTGTGCATTGGTGGGTGGGTGATGGGTATATACACTAAGTGTACAAAACATTAGGAACACCTGCTCTTTCCATGACATAGACTGACCAGGTGAATCTAGGTCCGAGCATCTGCAAATATACCTTTCAACTAGTGTCAATCATTACACGTTTACCCACCACGGAAGCCACTAGGTGGCAGTAATTTGTAGGTTTCTTCTTTCAACCTATTTGACTTGTAGTGAGATGGTTAATGCCATTAGTGTGAGTCCATTGTCCTGATAATGAACAGAAACAAAATACAATTTGTGCTCATTACAAACTTGGTAATTAGAGGACACTTTGTATTGATGACGCATTTGGTCCAATGCATTTGTTCTGAGCCATGACCAATAGCCTGTCTCTAAAATGCACCTCAAACAGTGGGGATGAGATTGGGCAGAAAAATGAAAGTGTTTCCAATGAGCCGCCAGTCATTGAATCAGTGAATAGTACTGTTGAGTCAGGCTTGCTTACAGCCATTACTGTTCTGCCTTCTCTTCTTCTCTTCTCTATCTTCAAATATTGTTGTGAACAATGGCAATAGACTGAAGACCAGTCAAAACTTTGAATCTCAACTAGAACTGTCTGGGATAGATGTTCACCGTTTCCAGTATATTCTCTCTTTATACACAAATAATTGTCAGTGTAACAGTGTATTTACAGGACTTCTGGAGTGATGTCTTTGACAACAACATGTCAATATACTCTTCCGCTGGCTTGTGCCCATGTATATGTTAGTCGGTTATATACAGTGAGAGGGAAAAAGTATTTGATCCCCTGCTGATTTTGTACGTTTGCCCACTGACAAAGAAATTATCAGTCTATCATTTTAATGGTAGGTTTATTTGAACAGTGAGAGACAGAATAACAACAACAAAAATCCAGAAAAACGCATGTCAAAAATGTTTTAAATTTATTTGCATTTTAATGAGGGAAATAAGTATTTGACCCCCTCTCAATCAGAAAGATTTCTGGCTCCCAGGTGTCTTTTATACAGGTAATGAGCTGAGATTAGGAGCACACTCTTAAAGGGAGTGCTCCTAATCTCAGCTTGTTACTGTTAGGCCTACTGCTGCTAGGTAGCTCTCTCTCTGCTCTCCCCCTCCCCTCTGTCTGTCCTTGATTGCAGGAGTGAAGTCTGGTGTGCGGGAGTCAGGGTTCCAGCTGCAGCTCATTCACCATAATCACCTCAGCCTTTAAGACCCGGTCAAACTTTCCACTCATCGTCAGATCATAGTCAAGACAACCATGTTAGTCTCGCTGCCGACTCAACCTGTCTGTTTTCACTCTTGTGTTTTTTGGACTGTTTATTTACTTTTTCTCCTGTGCCACAGATATTTGGAACCTGACTCCTGCCTCCGCTTCACTCCTGCCACCACCATCCTGCTCTTCACTATCGGGCCTCTCCTTTGGACTCACCACGGACACTAGGACATTACGGTACCACACCTGCCCTGACCTGGATCTGTACCCTTCCTGTAACCTGGACTTGCTCTTCCCCATTTATTGGAAACCTGGACTATTGAACATTATAATAAACCTGTTAAAACTTCTCTGGCTTGGTGTACTTGTCTGCATTTGGGTTCTATCCAGTTAAATCAAAACAGTATGATCTGACCAACATGAACCCAGCAGACAGTAGCTCGGATACCACCCCAGAGTGCACTCAAATTTGGACTGCCATAGCCAATCAGGGCATTCTACTTGGCCAACATGATACCCTGTTTAAGACGATTGCTGAGGACAGTCAGGTGCTGCTTAATCAGGTTCAATTACTCACCAATCAAGTGTCTGCCCTTACTACCCCTTCAGCCCAGATCAGAGAGCCTTTTGTTCCTGCTCCAGAGCGCTATGACGGGAACATGGGAACCTGTGGCGATTTTTGACTCAATGCTCGTTAGTGTTTGAACAACAGCCCCTCACCTACGCCTCAGAAAGAGCCCGTATTGCCTACCTTATCAACTCTACTAGCGGTTCCGCTCGTGCCTGGGGATCCGCGGTCTGGGAGAGTCAGTCGGACATTTGCAACGCTTACGTGGCCTTCACCACGGAGATGAGGAAGGTTTTTGACCACCCCGTACGAGGCAAGGAGGCTGCGAAACGGTTGTTTTCTCTTCGGCAGGGGGCTCGTAGTGTGGCGGAGATGGCAGTGGAGTTTCGGACTTTAGCAGCAGTGAGTGGTTGGAATGACGAGGCATTACAAGGAGTGTTCATCAATGCTTTGTCTGAGATTTTAAAAGATGAATTGGTGTCATATGATGAATCGCCTACGCTGGATAATCTTATTTCACTCACTATCAGGTTGGATAATCGGATTCGGGAGCGCCGCCGGGAGAGGAGTGTTAGTTCCAAGCAACCTGTCTGTCATCAACAAACTCCTCCCCTGCATCGTCCCTACGGAGAGAGCCGTGTCTTCCCGAGTCGATACGAGGAGCACTGAACCCGAAGCCATGGAGGTGGGTCGTGCACGGTTGTCCTCAGAGGAGCGTGCACGTCGTATTCAGGCTCGGGTCTGCCTGTATTGTGGAGAAGCTGGTCATTTCGTTCCTTCCTGCCCAGTTCGTCCGGGAAAAGGGCCGGCTCATCATTTATGGGAGAAGTTTTGGTGAGCCGAGCAGCGGATTCTTCCTCTTCTCCCCGCATTCTGCTCCAGGCATCCCTCCAGTGGCAGTCCCAGAATTTCTCTGTTAGTGCGCTGATTGACTCTGGTGCCGACGAAAGCTTTTTGGATAGAGAGTGGGCTCAACAAATGGATTTGGAGACTGTTCCTATGGACTGTCCGCTGCAGGCTAAGGGTCTAAATGGACAATTGTTGACCCGCATTACCCATCAGACTGTTCCTGTTTGTCTTAGAGTGTCGGGAAATCATCAGGAGAACATTCAATTCCATATTATCGACTGCCCACAGACTCCCCTGGTCCTTGGTATCCCCTGGCTCATAAAACACAATCCACACATTGATTGGGTGACAGGTAGCATTGTTTCATGGAGCACATTTTGTCATGTGAATTGTTTGTGTTCTGCTCAGACTCCTGCCAGTACTGTGCCTCAACCTCCACTGGAGTCCATGGATCTTTCTGCTGTTCCTGACGTGTATCATGACCTGGCATCCGTTTTCTGCAAACACAGAGCTACTTCTCTTCCTCCTCACCGGCCTTACGACTGCGCCATTGACCTCCAGCCAGGAGCCCCGCTCCCCAGCAGTCGCCTGTACAATCTCTCCCGGCCGGAGACGGAGGCTATGGAGAACTACATTCGGGACTCCTTGGCGGCAGGTATTATGCGTCCTTCCTCGTCACCTGTAGGAGCGGGATTCTTTTTTGTTGCTAAGAAGGATAAGACCCTCAGACCCTGTATTGATTACCGTGGACTTAACAACATCACCATTAAGAACAAGTATTCTCTGCCTTTGATTAATTCTGCTTTTCCCCTCCTTCATGGTGCTACCATCTTTACGAAACTGGATCTACGAAATGCGTATCACCTGGTGCGCATTCGTAAGGGTGATGAATGGAAGACTGCCTTCAACACACCCTTGGGACATTTTGAGTATCGGGTTATGCCTTTTGGGTTGTCTAATGCCCCTGCTGTTTTTCAGGCACTAGTCAATGATGTCCTTCGGGACATGTTGAATCGGTTTGTTTTTGTCTATCTGGATGATATCTTGATTTTCTCAGAGTCCTCCCAGGAACATGAACTGCATGTGCGCCAGGTGTTGCAAAGGTTGTTGGAGAACAAACTGTTTGTGAAGATGGAGAAATGTGAATTTCATGTGTCTGAGACCTCTTTTTTGGGTTACATCATAGCTCAGGGGGAGCTGCGGATGGACCCAGCTAAGATCTCTGCTGTCACGGACTGGCCAGCACCCTCTACCCGCAAACAACTTCAACGATTCCTGGGGTTTGCGAACTTCTATAGGAGGTTCATCAAGGACTACAGCCGCATTGCGGCGCCACTCACCGCTCTCACCTCCATCTCACGACCGTTCGCTTGGAATGAAGGGGCCGAATCAGCGTTCGAAGAACTGAAACATCGCTTCGCCTCGGCTCCCATTCTGATGCAGCCGGACCCCGACCGCCAGTTTGTCGTGGAGGTGGATGCATCCGACACTGGGGTAGGTGCAGTGTTGTCACAACGTTCTCCTGAAGATAACAAACTGCATCCTTGTGCTTTTCTCTCAAGGAAACTTTCTCAGGCAGAGAGGAATTATGATGTTGGAAATCGGGAACTGCTCGCCGTTAAGCTGGCTCTCGAGGAGTGGCGACATTGGTTGGAGGGGGCGGAACAACCCTTCATCGTTTGGACGGATCATAAGAATCTGGCTTACCTCCAGTCAGCGAAGCAGCTCAACCCCGTCAAGCCAGGTGGGCACTATTTTTGGGAGATTCAATTTTTCTCTGTCTTACCGTCCTGGGTCACGCAACGTCAAGCCTGACGCCCTGTCTCGTGTTCATTCGGCTGTTGATACTGGTAGTAACCCTGAACCCATTTTGCCTCCTACCTGCAGTATTGCAGTCATCACATGTGACATCGAGGGGATTGTTAGACAGGCTCAACATCATCAAGCTGACCCTGGGAGGGGCCCTCCTAACCGGATGTTTGTCCCTGAGTCTGCTCGCTCCCAGGTACTTCAGTGGGCTCACTCGTCTCCCCTTACCTGTCACCCTGGAGTTTCGCGGACCCTTGACTTTGTGCGACGGAAGTTCTGGTGGGCCACGATGGAGGCGGACACTCGAGCCTTCATTGCTGCTTGTACGGTATGTGCACGAAGTAAAAACTCCACCCAGGCCAGCGCTGGTCATCTACGACCTCTACCTATACCCAGCCGGCCCTGGTCGCATATCGCTATGGATTTTGTCACTGGACTTCCCCCCTCATCTGGTAAGACTGTAATTCTTACGGTGATTGATCGTTTTTCTAAGTTCGCTCATTTTTTGGCCCTACCTAAACTGCCCACTGCCAGAGAGACGGCTGATATTTTGGTTGAACATGTGTTCCGCTCTCATGGTCTACCCACGGATATTGTCTCTGACAGGGGTCCCCAGTTTGTCTCCCAGGTGTGGAAAGCTTTCTGCAAAGCTTTGGGCATTACATCCAGCCTGTCCTCTGGATATCACCCCCAGACCAACGGGCAAGCCGAGAGAGCGAACCAGGAGATGGAGACCGCACTTCGCTGTGTCACTGGGTCTAACCCTGGGTCATGGAGCTCCATGCTTCCCTGGGTGGAATATGCTCATAACACCTTGACTAACGCTTCCTCTGGTTTGTCTCCGTTTCTGTGTGCTCTGGGTTATCAACCTCCCCTGTTCCCTTCCCAAGAGAGGGAACTTGCGGTACCCTCGGTGCAGTCCCACATGCGCCGCTGCTGCAAGGTCTGGAGGAAGGCCAGGGTAGCTCTGTCCCGAGCTTCGGCGTACATGCAGAGGCAAGCCAACCGTCACCGGTCCCAGGCTCCCGGTTACTCTCCTGGTCAAGAGGTATGGCTGAAGTCACGGGACCTTCCATTGAAGGTGGAGTCGAAGAAGATGGCGCCTCGTTTTATAGGACCGTTCAAGATACTGTCTATTGTTAACCCCTGCGCGGTTAAGCTACAGCTTCCTGCCTCCCTACGGGTTCATTCCACCTTTCATGTTTCCCAGATTAAGCCTGTGTCGGTTAGCCCTTTGTGCCCGCCCTCTCGTCCCCCTCCTCCGCCCAAGATCGTGGGTGGGGGTCCGGTCTACACTGTCCGGCGACTTCTGGATGTTCGCCGCCGGGGTCGTGGTTTCCAGTACCTGGTGGATTGGGAGGGTTATGGTCCTGAGGAACGTTCCTGGGTGCCCAGGAGCTTCATTGTGGATCCTGCTCTGGTTCGTGAGTTTCATAGGTTACATCCTGATAAACCCTGTCGGC
Organism: Coregonus clupeaformis; assembly: GCF_020615455.1. NCBI lineage: Eukaryota > Metazoa > Chordata > Actinopteri > Salmoniformes > Salmonidae > Coregonus > Coregonus clupeaformis. Next base: position 21,619 of record NW_025536795.1, read on the forward strand.
CGCCAGGTGGCGTCCGTAGAGGGGGGTACTGTTAGGCCTACTGCTGCTAGGTAGCTCTCTCTCTGCTCTCCCCCTCCCCCTCTGTCTGTCCTTGATTGCAGGAGTGAAGTCTGGTGTGCGGGAGTCAGGGTTCCAGCTGCAGCTCATTCACCATAATCACCTCAGCCTTTAAGACCCGGTCAAACTTTCCACTCATCGTCAGATCATAGTCAAGACAACCATGTTAGTCTCGCTGCCGACTCAACCTGTCTGTTTTCACTCTTGTGTTTTTTGGACTGTTTATTTACTTTTTCTCCTGTGCCACAGATATTTGGAACCTGACTCCTGCCTCCGCTTCACTCCTGCCACCACCATCCTGCTCTTCACTATCGGGCCTCTCCTTTGGACTCACCACGGACACTAGGACATTACGGTACCACACCTGCCCTGACCTGGATCTGTACCCTTCCTGTAACCTGGACTTGCTCTTCCCCATTTATTGGAAACCTGGACTATTGAACATTATAATAAACCTGTTAAAACTTCTCTGGCTTGGTGTACTTGTCTGCATTTGGGTTCTATCCAGTTAAATCATAACAGTTACCTGTATAAAAGACACCTGTCCACAGAAGCAATCAATCAATCAGATTCCAAACTCTCCACCATGGCCAAGACCAAAGAGCTCTCCAAGGATGTCAGGGACAAGATGGGCTGGAATGGGCTACAAGACCATCGCCAAGCAGCTTGGTGAGAAGGTGACAACAGTGGTGCGATTATTCGCAAATGGAAGAAACACAAAAGAACTGTCAATCTCCCTCGGCCTGGGGCTCCATGCAAGATCTCACCTCGTGGAGTTGCAATGATCATGAGAACAGTGAGGAATCAGCCCAGAACTACACGGGAGGATCTTGTCAATGATCTCAAGGCAGCTGGGACCATAGTCACCAAGAAAAAAATTGGTAACACACTACGCCGTGAAGGACTGAAATCCTGCAGCGCCCGCAAGGTCCCCCTGCTCAAGAAAGCACATATACAGGCCCGTCTGAAGTTTGCCAATGAACATCTGAATGATTCAGAGGAGAACTGAGTGAAAGTGTTGTGGTCAGATGAGACCAAAATCCAGCTCTTTGGCATCAACTCAACTCGCCGTGTTTGGAGGAGGAGGAATGCTGCCTATGACCCCAAGAACGCCATCCCCACCGTCAAACATGGAGGTGGAAACATTATGCTTTGGGGGTGTTTTTCTGCTAAGGGGACAGGACAACTTCACCGCATCAAAGGGACGATGGACGGGGCCATGTACCGTCTAATTTTGGGTGAGAACCTCCTTCCCTCAGCCAGGGCATTGAAAATGGGTCGTGGATGGGTATTCCAGCATGACAATGACCCAAAACACACGGCCAAGGCAACAAAGGAGTGGCTCAAGAAGAAGCACATTTTAAGGTCCTGGAGTGGCCTAGCCAGTCTCCAGACCTTAATCCCATAGAAAATCTGTGGAGAGAGCTGAAGGTTCGAGTTGCCAAACGTCAGCCTTGAAACCTTAATGACTTGGAGAAGATCTGCAAAGAGGAGTGGGACAAAATCCCTCCTGAGATGTGTGCAAACCTGGTGGCCAACTACAAGAAACATCTGACCTCTGTGATTGCCAACAAGGGTTTTGCCACCAAGTACTAAGTCATGTTTTGCAGAGGGGTCAAATACTTATTTCCCTCATTAAAATGCAAATCAATTTATAACATTTTTGACATGCGTTTTTCTGAATTTTTTTGTTGTTATTCTGTCTCTCACTGTTCAAATAAACCTACCATTAAAATTATAGACTAATTATTTATTTGTCAGTGGGCAAACGTACAAAATCAGCAGGGGATCAAATACTTTTTTCCCTCACTGTATGTGCCTTCAGGGATTGGAATAGTGGTGTATACAGAGTTAATGTCCTGCTGTGTGGTGGGAACAGTATACTGTAGATCTAGGATGTAGAAGGGAGGTGTAGAGACTCTCTGGTGGTCTGTGTGTGTGACACTGTCTGGACCTACCACCATGCCTCTCCACAGACCAGGGCTGACATGGAGAAAGAACATGGCCCTCTGTCTAGCGTCTGTATCTATATCTGGTGAAGTGGAAGCAGCCAAGGTTTATCCTCACACCGTGTGCCGTCAGGAAATGCCTGGACAGTGTTTTAACCTGCCCATCTAAATCCCAAATGACAGCGCTCTAAATCAGGCAGCCGAGAACAAATACTCTAGCCGTTTTTTGGCTTGGCCCTGCATGTGGGTTTGCACGGCTCTCTCCCTCTAATTTTCATTCTCTCTCTCTATCTCTATCTCTATCTCTATTTCTATCTCTATCCCTCTCCCCCTTCCTCTCTCCCTACCTCTGAAGTGAAATACTTTGGCATCCGCCACTCAGAACAGCATAGCTACATCAATGAGAAATACTCTGCTCTGCTTTTTAGTCTGGGGAGAACAAGGGCAGTTATGTATTTATTGGAATAGTCTATTTTCTTATCATGCTTGTCAACTGAGACTTAATTGTGTTTTATAGGTAACACAAGACATGCATGGAGTCTAGTCACGGGAGTGAAGAATATTGTGCACCTCTATTCATTATAGCCTACTGCCTATTGCAGCACACTTTGTGAACACAGTCTGACTGTATGATATACATGAGGCCAACCATTGCTGTGGATTAAAATGTGAACATATTCTGTGTGTTTGTATGTTATTCAGGCCAATGGCCTTCTCTCTCCAAGCAGTGATTTGGGATTGGGGTTAGGTGAGAGGCTAAGGGGGTGAGAGAACGGGGTGAGGTGTCTTAAGTTCCTGCGTTCACGCTCCTGACCCCTGACCTTAAAGGAGGCTGAGTTTAAAGTGGGAATTTCAGCAAGAAGCTCCACATTCAACACTTGGCCAAAATGAATACAATGTTTCAATTATCCAGAGGGAAGGAAGGCAGCCAATTCTGCTGCTTTTATAACTGGAATTTTGTAAGATTGTATGTGGTTTTATAACCTTCGGTAAAGAGCAAGCCATATTTGTGGCCTTTGGCAGGAATTTCTGGGCCAATACTGTAGTATGTGTAGGCTAATCATGACCTAGAGCCTGGGAACCAAATGAATAATGATATTTAACCAGGGTCCATAGAGAAAGAAAATAGTTGTATAGCTGCTTATCAATGAGACTCCACATAATGAAGTGGTACCCAGGGCTGTATCAGATCACTCTGTCTGTCACAAAGGGCTGGTCAGTGTGTGTGTGTGTCACACCCTGATCTGTTTCACCTGTCTTTGTGATTGTCTCCACCCCCCTCCAGGTGTCGCCCATCTTCCCCATTATCCTCAGTGTATTTATACCTGTGTTCTCTGTTTGTCTGTTGCCAGTTCGTTTTGTTTCGTCAAGCCTACCAGCGGTTTCCCCCTTGCTCCTGGCTTTCTCAAGTTCCTGTTTTCTGTTTTGACCATTCTGACCCCGAGCCTACCTGCCATTCTGTACCTTGTCACACCACCCTGGATTATTGACCTCTTGTGACAAGTACTGAGGATACGAAGAGGCAGGACACAGATGCAGGAATCAACAATGAAAAGGTTTACTTAACACTGAGCAAGAGAACAACAAAGAGCGAGTACACGACATGACACTACAGTGAACAGTCCAGGGCTATATAGGGGTGGTGATGAGATGATGAGGTGCAGATGCGGTGGAGGGGATTAGGGTGCGTTGGGTTTCCATTCCGGTGTTGCCGAGGTAGTGCGCTCAGACCGGTGGCTCAGTAGACCGCCGAATCAGAGCGCCGGAGGGGAGCAACGGGAGGAGACGTGACACCTCTGCCTGCCCTGACCCTGAGACTGCCTTCCGTTCTGTACCTTTTGGACTCTGATCTGGATTACTGACCTCTGCCTGCTCTTTACCTGTCATTTGCCTGCCCCCTGTTTTTGTAATAAACTTTTGTTACTTCGACACTGTCTGCATCTGGGTCTTCTCCTGAAACGTGATAGTCTGTGTCTGTGTCTGTGTCCACATAAGGAAAGCCTCTGTGCATCTGTCACTCCCTGTCTGGCCGTTATTAAAATAGGCAAAAACTAACTATCTTGGTGAGTAAGTGAGCCATTTATGAGGCAGAGTGTTTGTTTGTCCTTGAGCAATAACAAGCTGCAGAGTTCTGAGATTTCAGATTCAGACCAGTAAGTGTCTGCTAGCTCTTTATAACCCTTCAGTCAGCCTGGACCTTGTTGTGTTGTCTGGAGAGTGTATAGGAGAGGAAGAGGGGAGGGAGAGGAGGCTAGAGGGAGAGGGAGAGGGAGAGGGAGAGGAGAGGAGGCTAGAGGAAGAGGGAGAGGGAGAGGAGATTAGGCTAGAGGGAGAGGAAGAGGGAGAGGAAAGGAGAGGAGGCTAGAGGGAGAGGAGAGGAGGCTATAGGAAGAGCAAGAGGGGGCTAGAGGGAGAGGAGACTAGAGGGAGAGGAGAGGAGAAGAGAGTAGGCTAGAGAGAGAGGGGGAGAGCAGAGAGTCTCTGGGATTTGCAGACAACAGCACACTGAACATCTGTGAGGACGACTCCCCAGGGAACAGCTGTGGATGTCGGGAGCTAATTGAATGGGCCGCTTCATCAAATTTACAGGCTCCACTTGCTTTGGGAAACACATGACAATGGAATTCTCCTATTCTCTTTTCTCTCTCTCTCTCTCTCTCTCCCCCCTCCTTCGTCTTTGTTTTTCCCTCTGTTCTTTGGGATTTGGATTTCATGGCCAGTCATCATAACATAGCGTGTTAGCTAACTGTGCTGGTGTTGAGCAAGTGAAACCCACAGTGAGATGAGGAACCACTTACTATGCCAGTCACTCTCCTCGACATTTCCCCGTCCATGAGACTGCTCATTAGTATTGCGGTGCAGAGTCAGAGCCAGAGTCTGGGGCTCACCTTAGTCATTAAAGAGACCTGTGGGGCTGTTTGCATTATAATCTTTGATTTGTATTTGGTGTTGTGCCGCTGTCCTTCCCTTGAGCCTGTCTGTGCCACGTGCGAAAGGCCACCATCCGATGGAACCCCATCTCAAATTAGCTCTAGGCGCAGAAAATGACATTGGAGGCAGAGGGCTGCAGGTCACAATATCTCAGTGAGAGGGACAGGAAAACAGTGAGGAGAGAGAAGAGGTGAGGAGAGGACCACCAGTATATTCCTTCTTTTGTCTGTCCAGTGAAATGTTCCACTGTAACATTTGGGGAGCAGATGGGGAAGCGTATTGAGGTCATAACCGATGGGACATTGGGGGAAACCAGAAGATCAGGGATCCTTTCAATAACATGGTGGCCATAGGAGCGTGGATGGGAATATGGACATGCAAGTGTGTGTGCGTGTGCACATGTATGTGTGTGTGTGCATGTGTGTGTCCTTTTGCATGCTTGTGCCTACATGTTTCTCTCATCAGCGTGTGTCCCTCAGGTGCCTTTGCATCATAGTAACATGCTCATCAGTACCAAATTAGTACTGCCACCCTGACAGCTCTATTCCCCTGAGTAACCTCTGCCTATGTTCAATATCAATCATGTCACTCCTACATGCAGCACGTCAGTGCTACTACATACGTATTGGGGTCTCCAGAATCACCCTAACTCTCTATCAGTGAAGTAAATAGCCACTCTCTTACCTCGCTCATTGATGACCATCTGTCCTGTGTCTAGCCTACATCCTCTCCCTCGAGCATCTCTACCCTTCATTGATTCCAATGACGTGTGGTGCATTCGTAGGGCTCCCCCCACTGACGTTTGTTAGAATGTCTGGAGGCTTGACATGCCAATGAGAGGTTCCCGTCCTGGTTACATGTAGGGTTCATGTCCTTTGTGTGCCGTGTTGTGTGTGACAGACAGCCACACAACAACAAACACCGAGGGCCAGTGACGCAGGTGGACTGAACCATGTAGTGATTATTGTACACCTGGAGCCCAAGTCAATCCAAACTGATAATCAGATTGTCCATATTGAATGGACTGGGCCTAAGGCCTCTCTCATTAGTTCAGCTAAGAGATTTGTTCCAGCAGCCTAAAAGGGCTTATTTGATTTTGTCTGGTTTGTACGGAAAACCGCAAATCAGATGTTACAAGAAGAACAAAGATAGTGTAAAGAAGTACAAGCAGGCCAACACATGCTTTGTCTTGACAGGGAAGCAATCTTCATTTGTGTATCATGTTGTTAATCTGTGTAACATTACCAGGCTGATTTTTGTATGTCTTGATAAAACCGAATGTAAATGATTTGGTGATTGGAAGCGTTTGCCTGGTCGTCCTTGTGCTTAATGTAGATCCACGAAACCTGTCTGCAGGCGCATCACGCCTTCTCACTGGATTGTAATGGAAAACAGGTGGGTTCACTTCAAAGGCTACAGTCTCTCATCCAGCACTGTTTGACCAAATTATCTTACAACAGCCAGCCTCCTTCAGCTATTGTATATATTACTACAGTGGACATGGTGAAGTGTAACTAGGGCTTGTGAGCGCAAGTAACTAAATACAGGAGACTACTTTCTTGTGAGCAGGCTAAGATCAAACGGGAGTCAGTATTATGCTCATCAGGAGTCATCAAAACAGCAGTAAAATGAGAAGTACTACCTATCGCTTCTCATTACCGGAATTAAAGCCAATAAGATGGACTTCTTAGTTAGCGTTTCATAGTGACAATTCTTCAAAAGATTAAAGTTCTGAGCTCAAATTCCAGGAGAGACAGGAAAAGACAGAGGGAGGAGGGGAAGGAGGGAAAGAGAGTGCTGCTGAATGTGATTCCCAACAGACATCTGGAGGGGACTGACAGTATTCAAGGAATGGGGATCTATCTAGCACAGATGTACAGTAGGGACTTGGGTGAAAGAGCACACGCTGAGCAAATACTGTAGCTGAATTGAGGCGTACCATTTAAAACATAATGTGACTATGGTAATACATTTAGTCTAGGGTAATTACATACAACCATAGAACCAACAACATGCAAGAGGACATAGACGTTTCACCTAGATCATACCGTGAGAAAGTGAATATAGATGTGAGATCCCAGAACAAGAGCAAATACTTGCGTCCTGTTATGTGGAGCTCTCAGGGTTGTTCTCTCTCAGTGGGGCGCCTGCTCCCTCAGGGTTTCCCCAGCACACAGCCACACAGTCCCTTTAGCTCAATGTCTTTTTTCACTGTTCTTCACAAAGTGCACACTGTTTCTACGAGACATGAGAAGCACACAGCACAGTCACAGGAAAACAATCCACCTCTCCACTGCCACAGCTCAAACCAAATCTCAACGGAATGTATTAAAGATGGGATTTTATGGCACTCAGAGTCAGTCTCGTGGGTTTGCTATTGAAACCAACATGTTTTCTTCTGCAAAGAGAATCTCCTGGGATTATTCTATAATAAACTAAAAAAACTCTAAGCTTAATTTAAGCCTAGAAACTGTAATGATATGAAATATGACTGCGGTAATAAAGGATTAAAAACATCCCAGTGTCCTCGGGGGAAATACTTGTCTTTAAAAACAAAAGCTATGGAGGTAGCATGATTAGGAAATGGCACGGAGTCTGCCACTACAGGAATCTTGCACTGTTCTTCCAGAAGGAATTTCATCATTTTATGTCAGCTTGATGGAGGTGAAATCCCGACTAAGACAGTCCCATGAAGGGTGTTGTGTGGTGATGGGGAGAGCCATGGTAGATGGAAAGATGGACACCTTATGGATTGATCTATCCTCAAATAACCTGTGTAGCTCTGTAGATTGGATGGATAACAGTGGTCTTGGAATGCACTCCCCCCAGGTGGTAGGAAAATGCTGGATCATGGAACAATCAGGACAGTGAACTCCCATGCTATATAAACTTGATGGAGTGAGTGGAGAGTAGGAATGTCATGAGTAGAGTGGACTTACTGTATCACTCAGAATGAGATACATGTCAGCCATATGACTACATAGTTTAACTACATTGCTTTATATAGAATACTGGGAATCCTAGACACTAACTCGGCCCATTGAGACCACCGCCTGATCATTATATCCATAGTGGTGGTCCACTAACTCTGAACATGCAAACATTACCAACCATTAAGTACATTGAACTAAACCTCAACTTGGCTACACTTGATGTTAACTATAATAGTGAGACGAGTGATTTTTAAATGACCAGGGCAGTATAGCATTCTACACAGTAAAAGAAAGCAGCCATAAATAAATAAATGAGCACTTGTCTCAACAGCAGCACAGCAGTGCCCCCGCTGTTAACTAACATGGTAAATCAAGGGTAATTGCCCTCAACCTGTAATAATTTTCCCTTGGTGAATGAAAGGTAGTTTACATTTTAACAGCCTGTGATAGCTGCACAGGAAAATAATGATCTGCTCATACCAGGCTATTAGAGGTCAACCGTGCTGCAGTCAGGATGTGGGAAGAACAACAGAACGTCTGCGCTCCCTGTTCTGTTCTGTCCAGCAGGTAGTCCACTTTGCAAGAAGGGAAAGCATGTGAGAAATGCTAGTGGTTCCAACCAAATCTCCAAATTGTTTTCTCCCTCTGGACTGCTTGCTATCTTGCAATGGACGTTTTCTAGTCTTGACCTGTTGGATGATTCTAATTCATCAATGACAGAACTAGCTAAACCAAGGCCATACCAATAATATCTGCGTGTAAGATGCAGTAAAGCGTTTCAATACTCAAATGATTTTCCCTCTCATCTCTCTCGAGTTTGTGCTGGCTGCTCCATACAGCCTTGAACCTCGAAGGCTGTGTAGAGCTGTAGCCAAGTGGCACCTGGGAATGATTTTGTCTCTGCTCTGCTGTATACAGCATCACAGTAGAATACACATATTGATGCTCTTTACAGGAACCTTGTGGCCCACTCCCTGGAGGAGCTCCTCCTACGTTTCCTCATCCCCAAATCATCACCACAAAGCTGCTCTTTGCTAGCCTGGTCCCAGATCTGTTTGTGCTGTCTTGCCAACTCCTATGGTCATTAGTGTTGACCATAGGAGTTGGAAAGACAGCACAAACGTATCTGGAACCAGGATAGCTCATTGCAAGACATTGGCCTGACTTTCAGAAAATATGAAAAACATGAATTATAAAAGCTGTACACATAAATCAGCTTGTTTTACTGAGTCATGTTTCAAAAGGAGCCGAGTGGAGTTGGCAGATCCCAGCTGATTAATTGAAACCTCTGATCCTGTCTGTGGTGGTGGAATGTTGTCCTTTCGTTGGTCTGTGGCACATTCTGGCGGCTCCTGACAAAGGCCCATGCCAACTCAAACACCTTGGAAACCGCTGGCTTTGATAACAGGAAAAATATGATATTTTCTCTCTCTCCCTCTCTTTCTGTCTCTCTCTCTCTCTCCCTCTCTCTGTCTCTCTCTCTCGCTCTCTCTGTCGCTGTCTCTCTACTCTGTCAAGGCAAACAGGAACCAGATCTGCTGTTTATCCCCATGTTTGGAATGTGTTTACTTTTCTTTGAGAACAGTTGTGTACTAGTGTGATTACAGCATTACTACACAGGTATAACAGCAACTTCATCTAAAATGTTACCCTACAATATCATTTAAAATGGGGTACTATTAGGTCAGTGCACACAGTTTGATCTGGGAGCTCTGCATGGGTGTATTGTGCATTGTACTGGCCACAGGGGAGATGCTGGGTGGGTTGGGGTGGGAAGAGTAAGAAAGACTGTTGCTTAATTGACCTCAACTTCATTGCATAATAGGTCTTGGGGTGGGGGAAACTTCACATTTCCAAACATGAGTACAACCACACAGTCGGAGGATTGTTCTGATTAAAAAACAACAAGACTTTCTCTATAACCAGAAGGAAAATCCCCTGATATCAAGAAATAAGTATACAGAAGGCAATCAAAGTGACTGTTTTCAATGGTCGTTCTCTTTTAAGTATTGAATCAAAGACTATCTGACTATTTGTCTGAAAGCTGTCCCTCACACTCTCTCCTCTTCATCAGTTCTCCAGTTTAAAGGAACCTGTTGCTCCTTGTAACTGTACTGATCTGAGTGGGCAAAACTCTGTTACCGATTTACTTTCAAAAGAAATTTTTGTTACGAGTTATTTCCCATCTGTACGTAGTTATGAGGTTAAAGGGTTTTTGAAAAGAGAGAAAAAAAAAAAGACGTTTGCTAGACACCTGTGTGGGTGAATCCAGGCCATGTTCCACACATCTCTGCTTGTTCAGGATGATAAAAGAATTTGGGCAATGGAAAGTGAGCCGCGATATAAATCTGAGTGCCTTTGCAGATGGTGATGTTGACTCTGGAAGCCTTACAGAGCGAGGCCTGGCTCCAGCAGTCAGTCCAGGAAACCGCTCTAGCACTAGGGCCATGTGGGATCTCTCCTTAAAAAAAAAAAGTTGAGAGTGATTTTTTTCACAGCCCATTGTAAGCATCAGAGAAGCAAATAGAAGGCTGCAGTCGAGGCACACAGGCAGGCACTCCTCTCCAGAAGGCTGAGTGAGAGAAATGCTCAGTCAACTGACAGTCACAGCCCAGCTAGACAGCCAGGAAGACAGGGCCTTCTCTCACATCACTAACAGACACTAGCACTAGCAGCGGGGCCTCTGAAGCCAACTCCCCCCCTTCAGGAAATGACTGCTCCTGGACACAGACTGATCCTCAGCCTCTCTAGCCAGCTGTAAGGAGCAGCGAATGGACAGAACCACTGGCATATCCTCCTGCTATCCTCTCCACACTCCCACCACGAGCTGCTCCATACCCCCAGAAGAGGATTCATGCTGTGTTGACATAGGTTATAGGTGGTTGGTCGTGTTTGAGCTGCTGTTGGTTGGTTTCTCTGTGTGGTGGTGAGTTGAGGTGTGTTTAGTGCCATGATGATGCTGCGTCTTGTTGTGACGAGCTTGGTGTGTTTACTACTGGGCTCCGGATGGGCCCAGGCCCAGGCTCAGGCCCAGGCTGTGGGGCAGGATGGCGCTGCCACCCCCTGGAGACAAACAATCCAGTGGGAGAACAACGGCCGGAGGTTCAGCCTCCTCAACAGTGGAGCTGAGTACGTCCCCGCAGGAGCACAGGACCAGGAGAGAAGTCACAGAGTGGTGGTGGCTGACTCTCGCCCCCGAACCCCCCGCAGACCACAGGGAGGTAACGTACGCAGGCAGGCCCCCTCCAGGGGAGGCTCGGAGACCGTGAGAGGACAGGCCAGACATCCATTTGGCTTCGGACAGGTGCCCGACAACTGGCGCCAGGGCTCAGTGGGGACAGGCTCCACCAACCCCCGCTTCAGGCCATCCACTGGGTCCTCTTCATCATCCTCATCATCCTTCTCATCTTCCTACAACGTCCCTGTCCAACCCTACCCACAATACCCCTTCCCTCAGCAGCCCTACCCTCTGCCCTATGATCCCAGTGTGGTGGAGGGAGCAGGTCGGGGCTACGCAGAGCCACCCTTCCAGAGGTCCACAGGTGGAGGCTATGGTGCTGGTGGTGGAGGATATGTTGGTGTTGGTGGAGGATACACTGGAGTCGGGTATGGAACTGGTGCTGGTCTGGCACCTGTGGTTCCACGCTCCCCGCAGGACTATGGTGAGGATGGCTACCGTTACTACCAGTCCTATGGCTACGGGACCAACCCTGTCGTGCCTGCCGTGCCTGCCGTGCCAGCACGGGCTGCCCAGCCTCCCTTCTCAGATGGCCTGGACCGCAGATACACACACAGCCTCTACAATGGAGGAGAGGATCCTGCTGCTGCCGCTGCCGGCACAGTGCCCGCTGCCCCGGACAGGACAGTGGCTGGCGCTCAGCCTCCAGTACGAAGCCCCCAGTACGAGCAGTTCCCCCCGTTCGGTAGGCCCCAGGTGCAGCAACAGCCTCCCTTCCTCCAACCTGTGGTGCCAGGAAGAAACCCCAACACGGCCGTGGAGAACCCCAGCGTCAACGTCGGGAGTGTCTACCGGCCGGAACAGAGAGGTATGCGCAATGAACATGCACAAAGTCATTTAGTTCATATTATGTCTTATAACAAAGCCAGCTCTTTGTCCACTGTCCTACCAAATGTTTTAAATCATCAGAATGTATTTTGTTTTGAGAGTATGAAAGATGATCTGTATGTGGTCCTAAAGAAACTGGAGAGATTTGTCATCTTCTATTAAGTCAACTTTCTAGTCTGTTTGATGTGAGCAGTACAAGACAGTCATGCAAACCACAAAGGAACCACCAGATCCTAATAGTAGTGCACATGTGAAGTGGATGATGCACTTGTGGGGTCACATCCAAGCTTTCCCTCAGTTGAAGGAGAGGAAACAAGAAAGGAATGTAGCTCCTCTCCTCTGCTATTTCCTGACAGCAGTGGACAGTGTGAGCCCAGGGGGAGCAAAACCCTCACCACCCTCACCACCTGGCTACCCAGCTATGTGCCTCTACAGCTGGAGAAGTACAACACTGTTTTCTAGAGGTTTTTCATTTCACCTCTCTCAAGCCCAGAACACAGTACATGGAAATCCCTATAAATAACCAGAATAGCATTGTTATTTACTGGCTCAAGTTTTGCCAATTCTAATTTGCCAAACAAAAGCAAACTGTACTGTAGGACGGTTCATCTTTTCCCACTCACTCAGAGGGGATATTGAAACCAGGTGTTGAGAAAGGCCTGCCAATGTGGTGAGCGCACACACAGGGCTCACTGTGTCATAGCGTGGGGAGTAATAGTCTGCTGAAAATGGATTGGCTCTTGGGGAGGCCTGGGTGAGTGAGTGTGTGTGAGTGAGTGAGTGAGTGAGTGAGTGTGTGAGTGAGTGAGTGTGAGTGTGAGTGAGTGAGTGAGTGAGAGAGAGAGAGAGAGAGAGAGAGAGAGAGAGAGAGAGAGAGAGAGAGAGAGAGAGAGAGAGAGAGAGAGAGAGAGAGAGAGATGGGGTCCATTGCCTCAGGAAATCAAAAAATATTTAGTATGAGCTGGGGGGAAGAGGGAGGGAGGGAGGATCAATGCGTTGCTCTTAGACATGCAGCAGTCCAGCCAAATGGCCCAAGACTCGTTTCGTAATTCAAAACACACTATTTCTTGAAAACCCAGGGTAATTGATAGACTGTTCTGAGAGCCAATCGCAGGGCTGGGGGTAGGGAGTAGGGTGAGGGTAGGGGGTGGACACCGATATTATTATTGGAGCCCAAGTTAGCAATGTGGAACACATTTATTTAGAGTAACTAAGCCGTGTGGCAGCTGCTAGGAGCCTCCATGGCCTAAGGGGGTGGGACATGTTCCTCCGAAACATAACCCGCCAAACCGCGCTTCTTAACACCCGCCTGGTTAACCCAGAAGCCAGCCGCACCAACGTGTCGGAGGAAACACTGTTCAACTGACGACCAAGGTCAGCCTGCTGGTGCCCAGCCCGCCACAAGGAGTCGCTAGAGCGTGATGAGCCAAGTAAAGCCCCCCCGGCCAAACCCTCCCCTAACCCAGACAACGATGGGCCAATTGTGTGCCACCCTATGGGACTCCCAATCAAGGCCGGTTGTGATACAGCCTGGGATCGAATCCAGGTCTGTAGTGCCACCTCTAGCACTGCGATACAGTGCCTTACACCGCTGTGAAAACTCTGGAGGCCCCGCAACAGGCTCTTTAATGTGCCATGTGCTTCAGTTCCTTAACTCAGTCTCACTCATTAAAACACTGGAATGTGGAAGCATTCTTCTCTGTCCTAGACGCAGCCAACCTGTGCAGATGCCTCAGCTTTCTCACACTCCATTTAATCAATGTGATAGAAGTTCTTCCAATGTGATGACAGTCAATAGAAGCAAAGGCAGGCTGCAAGGGATTCCAATTTAACTGACCGGTTCGCTTTGTTGCCACTCAAATGAATACAAGGACTCAAATCAAAGACAGATTAGATACAGAAGTATTGAGGGTCACATTTTATTTGGATAGTCTGGCTAGTCCATCTGTAGATGCTCTACAGATGGTCATACTATCAACAAACTATCTGTTGATAAACAACTGCTTGCTCAGGTTACGGTTAGGGTTAGGTTTAGAATAAGGGTTAGGGTAAGGTTTAAGTTTAGGGTTAGGATAAGGGTTAAGTTTAGGATTGGCACTAGGGTTAGTAGATAGTCAGTTGAAATGTTACTGATAGTCTGTAGATAGTATGTAGAGCATCTACAGATGGACTATCCAAATAACTCCACTGGGCACAGACATCAGTTCAATGTCTAGTTTTGATTTATATTTGGTTGAGTTGTCAACTAACTTGAAACAAAAGTTTTTGCCCAGTGAGAAATGTTACTGTATTGAGTTGTCAATAGAGATAAGTAGTAATTTGTCTTGTTTATTGCCAAATGGCCTTAATGGGAACAACATAAAATGAGGAGGTGGAAAGAGCCTAAGAGGTGTGTTGCAATAGGCTAGGACTTGTCTTGTTCACATAGTGATGTGACTGCAACCTTTATTTCTATTTCAGATTTACCCCAATATTTGTATTGCACTCTATTCTCTCACCACTCTTAAGCTCTCACATACTCTCACATGCACCCACTATAATGAAAGAGCTGTTCTCAAAAAGAAATGCCATGCCATTGACTTAGTAAAAGGGATGTGTTTGCATGTTGTGTATTGTACACTTTCAGGGAAATACATTGCTAAAGAACTGGCAAAATCCAACATCTTTTCTCTAGTGCCCCATTTAGAATATGATATGTACAGCCTTGTCAAATGCTTTCGATGGCTGATCAGCTTTTGGTTCAGACACACTTTATCCCTCTGAAAAAGACCCACTTTCCAGTTTCCGGAGATTAGGGGGCCAGAGAACAAAGGCTTTGCTGAAAGAAGAGGGAGAAGAGTCCACTGCTGGATGGAAAACCTCTGCGTTTCACACAGGCCTTACAGTGTTTACATGGTCTGCCCCAGGAAGCTTCCCGTGGCCTGTAAGTCTGCTTCAGACAGAGATGACAAATAGGATGTGTACACAGTGCTGGGAAAGACAGAACCCTCACTTGAACCTGTGTCTAAACTGGGGAAGGCTCACCTGGACGTTAAACAGGCAGAGGAGATAGGAAGCTTTCTCTGTAGAATTCCTATAAACAAACTGTATCCAAGGCCTGTTATAAACAACAGTGAAGCAACAGCGATGATAGAGTGGGAATAGAAAAGCACAACACTAAATATCATATCAACATATGCCTTCAGTTGTTTTACTGTTTTGTCAATTTTACTGTTATCAAAATGAAGCAGATGGTATTTTTTTGTAATGGTCCAGAGGTCAAAACTTGGGTTTGACTTTATGTTGCTCCAACTGGTTCACATTTAAGTGAATGTCTGGCCTTTGAGGTTGAGGTAAAGGGGGAGGGAAGGGGGGTGGTGATAAGGTATCCCAGTGACCCTTTCTGGCATGCCCTTTACTGGAAATGGGACAGACATTAGCTCTGACAACTCAGGCCTGCTTTTATATTTATTCTTCTGTTTCTCTGACCGAGTCGGTCACTGGCCCAGTTTAGGAACAGCAGGGTGTGAGATCATTGTTGTTTTACCTTGGCGTGCTGCTCTGTCTCTCTCTCTCTCTCTCTTTCCCTCCATCTCTCTCATTTTCTTGCATAAACGTGAAAGCTCTTTCCATTTTTGATTACTAGGAGCCTACAACAAATATTGAGTAAAAACTTTGGATACTGTAGCAGAAGAGAATTGTAAGTCTAGTATTCTGGTGAAGTTGTTTTTCTAATGCTTAGCATTATCCTCTCCAGATATGAATAGTCTGAATGTATTTTTCATGCCAAAGGTTAACATGCAATGACAGGTTCATATTAGGATTAGTGTCATGAAACATCACATCATATTAGGAGGAACAGCATCTTAGCATAATTATCTCCCTGTGTGTACCAACCATGTTTTCACTTTCACATTCAGGTCGAGGGAAGAATTTTTTAAAGAATGAATGACTCATTCATGTATACTCCATTTTATGTTTCTTGGCATGATTAGCTTTTTTCTGTACACTAAGATCAGAATCTAACCATCATAATAGTTCCCTTATGAGTGACCTATAGGGAGGGACTACTAATCCTGCTGAGATTATCATCTGGAATGTACTGTAATTAGAGATTCTTGACTGCTGACCACAGGACCCTTATTTCCCACTTATCTGAATGTGTCACCATATGTAACTTGTGGTCATAACGCTACACTGAATATTTGGTCCCACTTGAAATGACATTCAGCTTCTAAAGGCTTCATAAAGCTTTCATAACTTCATAAGCACTACATAAATGTGTTACAAAGCCTCTATAACTGTATGTCATGCTTTATAAAGAGTGTCATAATTGTGTGACATAATCACCAATGTCAACTGTGACATAACCCACTATGTCGAATATGATATAATCATGCTTTATAAAGGGTGACATGTTGTGCTGAAGGATGGCATACGCTCTAAAGTGATGTCATGTTACTCACATTACACCTAATCTCATTCCCAGACACTTTCGCCCAAATGCGCAGGTGGACCAACGCAAACTAGGCCTTCATTAGTTAGGGTTAGGTTTAAAATCAAACGACGTTACACCAAAAAACACGTACCTTGATGAAAGCCCCCAACCTAAAGAAATTGAAAGTGTCTTTCTGACGCTGTACTTACTATAAAGTCAGACCCATTTGGTCATTCATAACACATACATAAAAGTTTAATGATGTCAACACTAAAGCTGTTACAGCTACACCAGTGGTCACGAGTCAAATCAAATCGAATCAAATTGTATTTGTCACATGCGCCGAATGCAACAGGTGTAGACCTTACAGTGAAATGCTTACTTACAAGGCCTTAACCAACAATGCAGTTTTAAGAAAGACAAAAAATAAAAAATTTAAGCGCAGCAGTAAAATAACAATAGTAAAATAACAATAGCGTGGCTATATACAGGGGGTACCGGCACAGAGTCAATGTGCGGGGGCACCGGTTAGTCGAGGTCATTGAGGTAATATGTACATGTAGGTAGAGTTATTAAAGTGACTATGTATAGATAATAAAAAGATAGTAGCAGCAGCATAAAAAGGGGGGGGGGTTGATGGCCTCTATTAAAAAGAGGAGGATCCCATCAGCTTTCTATTGGCTAACCCTACTATATTTACTTCACAACTTTCCTAATATTAAGCACATTGCTTCTCTTTACAACAGGAATATAGCCTACCTGGCTGGACGCGAAAATAACAAGATAACTAATGTAAAATATACTGTGTCCGTAAAATGTATATACAGTTGAAGTCGGAAGTTTACATACACCTAGGTTGGAGTCATTAAAAGTCGTTTTTGAACCACTCCACAAATTTCTTGTTAACAAACTATAGTTTTTGCAAGTCGGTTAGGACATCTACTTTGTGCATGACACAAGTAATTTTTCCAACAATTGTTTACAGACAGATTATTTCACTTATAATTCACTGTATCATAATTCCAGTGGATCAGAAGTTTACATACACTAAGTTGACTGTGCCTTTCAACAGCTTGGAAAATTCAAAAAAAGCTTCTGATAGGCTAATTGTCATCATTTGAGTCAATTGGAGGTGTACCTGTGGATGTATTTCAAGGCCTACCGTCAAACTCAGTGCCTCTTTGTTTGACGTCATGGGAAAATCAAAAGAAATCAGCCAAGACCTCAGAAGAAAATTGTAGATCTCTACAAGTCTGGTTCATCCTTGGGAGCAAATTCCAAACACCTGAAGGTACCACGTTCATCTGTACAAACAATAGTACGCAAGTATAAACACCATGGGACCACGCAACCGTTATACCGCTCAGGAAGGAGACACGTTCTGTCTCCTAGAGATGAACGTACTTTGGTGCGAAAAGTGCAAATCAATCCCAGAACAACAGCAAAGGATCTTGTGAAGATGCTGGAAGAAACAGGTACAAAAGTATCTATATCCACAGTAAAACGAGTCCTATATCGACATAACCTGAAAGGCCCCTCAGCAAGGAAGAAGCCACTGCTCCAAAACCGCCATAAAAAAGCCAGACTACGGTTTGCAACTGCACATGGGGACAAAGATCGTACTTTTTGGAGAAATGTCCTCTGGTCTGATGAAACAAAAATAGAACTGACCATCATTATGTTTGGAGGAAAAAGGGGGCTGCTTGCAAGCCAAAGAACACCATCCCAACGGTGAAGCACAGGGGTGGCAGCATCATGCTGGGGGGTGCTGCAGGAGGGCCTGGTGCACTAAACAAAATAGATGGCATCATGAGGGAGGACAATTATGTGGATATATTGAAGCAACATCTCAAGACATCAGTCAGGATGTTAAAGCTTGGTTGCAAATGGGTCTTCCAAATGGACAATGACCCCAAGCATACCTCCAAAGTTGTGTCAAAATGGCTTAAGGACAACAAAGTCAAGGGATTGGAGAGGCCATCACAAAGCCCTGACCTCCATCCTATAGAAAAATGTGTGGGCAGAACTGAAAAAGCGTGTGCGAACAAGGAGGCCTACAAACCTGACTCAGGTACACCAGCTCTGTCAGGAGGAATGGGCCAAAATTCACCTAACTTATTGTGGGAAGCTTCTGGAAGGCTACCCGAAATGTTTGACCCAAGTTAAACAATTTAAAGGCAATGCTACCAAATACTAATTGAATGTATGTAAACTTCTGACCCACTGGGAATGTGATGAAATAAATAAAAGCTGAAATAAATCGTTCTCTCTACAATTATTCTGACATTTCATCTTCTTAAAATTTTACATTTACATTTTAGTCATTTAGCAGACGCTCTTATCCAGAGCGACTTACAGGAGCAATTAGGGTTAAGTGCCTTGCTCAAGGGCACATTTACGTCATTTAGCAGACGCTCTTATCCAGAACGACTCACCAATTGGTGCGTTCACCCTATAGCCAGTGGGATAACCACTTTACAATTTTTTTTGGGGGGGTAGAAGGATTACTTTATCCTATCCCAGGTAATCCTTAAAGAGGTGGGGGTTTCAAATGTCTCCGGAAGGTGGTGAGTGACTCCGCTGTCCTGGCGTCGTGAGGGAGCTTGTTCCACCATTGGGGTGCCAGAGCAGCGAACAGTTTTGACTGGGCTGAGCGGGAGCTATGCTTCCGCAGAGGAAGGGGAGCCAGCAGGCCAGAGGTGGATGAACGCAATGCCCTCGTTTGGGTGTAGGGACTGATCAGAGCCCGAAGGTACAGAGGTGCCGTTCCCCTCACTGCTCCATAGGCAAGCACCATGGTCTTGTAGCGGATGCGAGCTTCAACTGGAAGCCAGTGGAGTGTGCGGAGGAGGGGGTGACGTGAGAGAACTTGGGAAGGTTGAACACCAGACGGGCTGCGGCATTCTGGATGAGTTGTAGGGGTTTAATGGCACAGGCAGGGAGGCCAGCCAACAGTGAGTTGCAGTAGTCCAGACGGGGAGATGACAAGTGCCTGGATTAGGACCTGTGCCGCTTCCTGTGTAAGGCAGGGTCGTACTCTCCGAATGTTGTAGAACATGAACCTGCAGGAGCGGGTCACCGCCTTGATGTTGGCGGAGAACGACAGGGTGTTGTCCAGGGTCACGCCTAGGCTCTTCGCACTCTGGGAGGAGGACACAGCGGAGTTGTCAACCGTGATGGCGAGATCATGGAACGGGCAGTCCTTCCCCGGGAGGAAGAGCAGCTCCGTCTTGCCAGGGTTCAGCTTGAGGTGGTGATCCGTCATCCATACTGATATGTCTGCCAGACATGCAGAGATGCGATTCGCCACCTGGTTATCAGAAGGGGGAAAGGAGAAGATTAGTTGTGTATCGTCAGCGTAGCAATGATAGGAGAGGCCATGTGAGGATATGACAGAGCCAAGTGACTTGGTGTATAGGGAGAAAAGGAGAGGGCCTAGAACTGAGCCCTGGGGGACACCAGTGGTGAGAGCACGTGGTGCGGAGACAGCTTCTCGCCACGCCACTTGGTAGGAGCGACCGGTCAGGTAGGACGCAATCCAGGAGTGAGCCGCGCCGGAGATGCCCAGCTCGGAGAGGGTGGAGAGGAGGATCTGATGGTTCACAGTATCAAAGGCAGCAGACAGGTCTAGAAGGACAAGAGCAGAGGAGAGAGAGTTAGCTTTAGCAGTGCGGAGAGCCTCCGTGACACAGAGAAGAGCAGTCTCAGTTGAATGACCAGTCCTGAAACCTGACTGGTTTGGATCAAGAAGGTCATTCTGAGAGAGATAGCAAGAGAGTTGGCTAAAGACGGCACGCTCAATAGTTTTGGAAAGAAAAGAAAGAAGGGATACTGGTCTGTAGTTGTTGACATCAGTGGGATCGAGTGTTGGTTTTTTGAGAAGGGGAGCAACTCTCGCTCTCTTGAAGACGGAAGGGACATGGCCAGCGGTCAAGGATGAGTTGATCAGCGAGGTGAGGTAGGGGAGAAGGTCACCGGAGATGGTCTGGAGAAGAGAGGAGGGGATGGGGTCAAGCGGGCAGGTTGTTGGGCGGCCTGCAGTCACAAGTCGCAGGATTTTATCTGGAGAGAGAGGGGAGAAAGAAGTCAAAGCATAGGGGTAGGGCAGTGTGAGTAGGACCAGCAGTGTCATTAGACTTAGCAAACGAGGATCGAATGTCGTCAACCTTCTTTTCAAAGTGGTTGACGAAGTCATCCACAGAGAGAGAGGAGGGGGGGAGGATTCAGCAGGGAGGAAAATGTGGCAAAGAGCTTCCTAGGGTTAGAGGCAGATGCTTGGAATTTAGAGTGGTAGAAAGTGGCCTTAGCAGCAGAAACAGATGAAGAAAATGTAGAGAGGAGGGAGTGAAAAGATGCCAGGTCGGCAGGGAGTTGAGTTTTCTTCCATTTCCGCTCCGCTGCCCGGAGCTCTGTTCTGTGAGCTCGCAATGAGTCATCAAGCCAAGGAGCTGGAGGGGAGGACCGAGCCGGCCGGGAGGATAGGGGACACAGAGAGTCAAAGGATGCAGAAAGGGAGGAGAGGAGGGTTGAGGAGGCAGAATCAGGAGATTGGAGGGAGAAGGATTGAGCAGAGGGAAGAGATGATAGGATGGAAGAGGAGAGAGTAGTGGGAGAGAGAGAGCGAAGGTTGCGGCGGCGCATTACCATCTGTGTAGGGGCAGAGTGAGTAGTGTGGGAGGAGAGCGAGAGAGAAAAGGAAACAAAGTAGTGGTCAGAGACATGGAGGGGAGTTGCAGTG
Organism: Coregonus clupeaformis; assembly: GCF_020615455.1. Lineage (NCBI taxonomy): Eukaryota > Metazoa > Chordata > Actinopteri > Salmoniformes > Salmonidae > Coregonus > Coregonus clupeaformis. The sequence continues at coordinate 42,710 of NW_025536795.1, forward strand.
AGATTAGTAGAGGAGCAGCATCTAGTAAAGATGAGGTCAAGCGTATTGCCTGCCTTGTGAGTAGGGGGGGACGGTGAGAGGGTGAGGTCAAAAGAGGAGAGGAGTGGAAAGAAGGAGGCAGAGAGAAATGAGTCAAATGTGGACATAGGGAGGTTGAAATCCCCCAAAACTGTGAGGGGTGAGCCATCCTCAGGAAAGGAACTTATCAAGGCGTCAAGCTCATTGATGAACTCTCCAAGGGAACCTGGGGGGCGATAGATGACAAGGATATTAAGCTTAAATGGGCTAGTGACTGTGACAGCAGATGGGTTAGGGGAAAAATTGAGAATGTCCACTTGGGAGAGAGGAGGATTCCTGTGCCACCACCCCTCTGACCAGATGCTCTCGGGGTATGCGAGAACACATGGTCAGACGAGGAGAGAGCAGTAGGAGTAGCAGTGTTTTCAGTGGTAATCCATGTTTCCGTCAGCGCCAGGAAGTCGAGGGACTGGAGATTAGCATAGGCTGGGATGAAGTCAGCTTTGTTGGCAGCAGAACGGCAGTTCCAGAGGCTGCCTGAGACCTGGAACTCCAGGTGTGGGGTGCGTGCAGGGACCACCAGGTTAGAGAGGCAGCAGCCACGCGGTGTGGGGGCGTTTGTGTAGCCTGTGCAGAGAGGAGAGAACAGGGATAGGCAGAGGCATAGTTGACAGGCTGTAGCAAATGGCTACAATAATGCAGAGGAGATCGGAATGAAATGAACTAAACATCTGGGAGGGTAGAGAGCAGGGCCTCCCTCACCAAAAACTTCTACCTCAGAAACTATAATTGTTTCACTGAACCACCCGAACAAAAACTCTACCAACTTCCGCCTTTAGAAATCAGAATTGTTGTGAACCACAGCGGTTCAATGTTTAAAGGAATAGACTCAACCCACTTTATTCAGCTAGCTAACTATGACACCATAGCTAACTAGCATGCTAGCATCCAAAAACACACAGTTTAGCACCAACACTTGGTCACAACAAACCACCAATAGTGTGTTAACACACTAAGCAGATGATTCGTGTCCGTGTCTGTTGGCTAGCTAGCAATGGCCACTGTGTTGACCTTGTTTGAAGAACGGCTAGCTAGCTAGCTTCGTGCTACCCCCGGCACCGCCGAAAAACAATGCCAACCCACAGTAACTACCCACAACAGCCCACGATGCCTAGCTATGACGCCATAGCTAACTAGCATGCTAGCATCCAATAACACACAGTTTAAACGTTGGCTAGCTAGCACATTAACATTGGAAACAACTCTCCACCGTTGCACTAAACAGATAATTACCAATAAACGTTACCAGTAGCTACCCGCTAGCTAGCTAGCATACCAAGAGTGTGTTAACACACTAAACAGATAATTCATGACCGTGTCTAGTTCCTTTCATAACGCAGCAAAAAAAATAAACGTTGGCTAGCTAGCACATTAGCTAGCACATTAACATTGGAAACCACTCTCCACCATTGCACTAAACAGATAATTACCAATAAACGTTACCAGTAGCTACCCGCTAGCTAGCTAGCCTCGTGCTTCGCCGGGCTCCGCCGTAACAATACTTAAACAATACGTAAACAATACTTACCTACAATAATTGCCTACGGAAACCTACAATAACTACCTAAATAACTACATAAATAAACTACCTACCTACGATCTAAATACATGGTTTAAGCTTTACTCAACACCATATGAGAAGCCAAGCTTACCTCCTGCTAGAGAAAACACAACCTCGGTTTGCTTAGGTCTCTTTCTCATGAGGAGGTGCATGGCGAGGGTGGCGGGGAGTTTTCGGGAAGCAGCAGGGGTACAATGAAGTGGTGATCCTAACTGACCTAAAACAGGGAATTTTTACTAGGATTAAATGTCAGGAATTGTGAGTTGCTAAGGTGTATGTAAACTTCCGACTTCAACTGTAGGTTCAGAACTTTTGTGAAACAGCATAGTTTAAAAATATATGGCATATAGAAATCAAAACTTCATAGATAGATGGGAGGGGTTGAGGGTAGCTGAAGGATGGGATTAAAAACAACAAAAGATAACTATTGTGAAATATACTTTGTCCGTAAAATGTATAGTGCATTCGGAAAGTATTCAGACACCTTGACTTTTTCCACATTTTGTTACATTACAGCCTTATTCTAAAATGGATTACATTTTTTAAAATCCTCAGCAATCTACACACAATACCCCAAAATGACAAAATGGAAACAGGTTTTTAGATTTTTTTTTTAATTAATAGAAAATACAAAATAAAAATACCTTATTTACATAAGTTTTCAGACCCTTTGGTATGAGACTCGAAATTGAGCTCAGATGCATCCTGTTTCCATTGATCATCCTTGAGATGTTTCTACAACTTGATTGGAGTCCACCTGATGTAAATTCAATTGATTGCACATGATTTGGAAAAGCAGGTCCCACAGTTGACAGTGCATATCAGAGCAAAAACCAAGCCATGAGGTCGAAGGAATTGTCCGTAGAACTCAGAGACAGGATTGTGTCGAGGCACAGATCTGGGGAAGGGTACCAAAAATGTTTTACAGCATTAAAGGTCCCCAAGAACACAGTGGCCTCCATCATTCTTAAATGGGAGAAGTTTGGAACTACCAAGACTCTTCCTACAGCTGGCCGCCCGGCAAACTGAGCAATCAGGGGAGAATGGCCTTGGTCAGGGAGGTGATCAAGAACCTGATGGTCACTCTGACAGAGCTCCAGAATTCCTCTGTGGAGATGGGAGAACCTTCCAGAAGGACAACCATCTCTGCAGCACTCCACCAATCAGGCCTTTATGGTAGAGTGGCCAGACGGAAGCCACACCTCATTAAAAGGCCTGCTTGAAGTTTGCCAAAAGGCACCTAAAGACTCTCAGACCATGAGAAACAAGATTCTTAGGCCTGAATGCCAAGTTTCACATCTGGAGGAAACCTGGCACAACCCCTTACGGTGAAGCATGGTGGTGGCAGCATCATGCTGTGGGAATGTTTTTCAGCGGCAGGGACTGGGAGACTAGTCAGGATCAAGGGAAAGATGAACGGAGCAAAATACAGAGCGATCCTTGATGAAAACCTGCTCCAGACCTCAGACTGGGTTGAAGGTTCACCTTCCAACAGGACAACAACCCTAAGCACACAGCCAAGACAACACAGGAGTGGCTTCTGAAATTAGCCTGCCCAACTACCTCATCCCTATATTGTTATTTATTTTGCTCATTTGTACCCCAGTATCTCTATTTGCACATCATCTCTTGCACATCTATCATTCCAGTGTTAATACTAATTGTAATTATTATGCACTATAGCCTATTTATTGCCTTACCTCCATAACTTGCTACATTTGCACACACTGTATATATATGTATTTCTGTTGTATTTTTTACTTTGTTTTGTTTTACCCCATATGTAACTCTGTGTTGTTGTTTTTATCGCACTGCTTTGCTTTATCTTGGCCAGGTCGCAGTTGTAAATGAGAACTTGTTCTCAACTGGTTTACCTGGTTAAATAAAGGTGAAATAAAATAAAATAAAATTCGGGACAAGTCTCTGAATTTCCTTGAGTGGCCCAGCCAGAGCTCGGACTTGAACCTGATCGAACATCCTGGGAATCAACCCCAATATCCTGGCATTGCAATGCTCTAAATGCTTTGTGACACCTCAATTTAATATGATTTATAAGGCCTTTATTAAGCAGTGCTTATGCCACCCTTTATAAAGCACAGGTTCATGTCATATTTGACATAGTGGGTTATGTCACATTTGACATTGATGTTTATGTCACACAGTTATGCCACATTTATGAACCCTTTATAAAGCTTGACATATGGTTATAGGCGATTTGTAACACATTTATGTAGTGTATATGAAGGCTTTATGAGCTGCATGTCATTTAAAGCGGGAACAAATCTTCTACTGCATCTGTATCAAAGTCCTTAGAATAACACAATGCAGGGGAATTAAATATAGCTGATAAACAGGTGTAAAGCTGTGCTGTTTTATTTGAGGAATGACCTCACTGGTCAGTGCACCACAGCAATACTATATATTCTGTCAAGGGAGGAAACAGACCTGTAAAAGTTGACATTAGCATCAAGGTACTGGTACTAACATGATTTAATAATTTGCTGTTGAAGGATACTATGTGTTGAGCCAAGTGTATTGTTCTAGGTTTGCCAGACCTGGTTCCTGATCCCAACTATGTGCAGGCCTCCACGTATATCCAGAGGGCTCACATGTACTCTCTCCGCTGTGCTGCCGAGGAGAAATGCTTGGCAAGGTAAGAGACCATTTTTTTCTTTTTAAATGTTTTAGTAAGTGTCTGTATTTGCTTTGAATGAGGATAACATACACTAATGTTGTTAGTAGCCACTCTGCACATTTTAATGGCATGAAAGATTATCACCAGTTTTTGTAAGCCAGTATTTACATTCTGATGAACAATCAGTCTCCTCCAGTTAGAACAGATTGAAAGATTCCATGTATCGGGTAATATTTGCATTTAATGTCTCAGATGCTGATCTTTCCCATTATTGCCTGTTTTAGCTACCTGTTTAGTAAAGTTACTCCTTATCTAAGCTGCAGTATTTAAAGTTTGGAACCCAGTTCACAGTACAACATCAATAACCTGAAATCTGGTCACCTAGGCCTGTCACTAAGGCTGCATTTACACAATTCGGATATTTTGCCACTAATTGGTCTTTTGACCAATCAGATCATATCTTTTGCCAATAATTGGGCGAAAGATCAGATTTGGGCTGCCTGTGTAAACGCAGCCTAAGGCTCGTCTATCTAACCTGGCCTGTGAGTAAATGGTTCTCTGAATGGTTGAGTCTGCAGCCGCAGTACACATAATGGGCCTCTGACATTGGCCCCAGGGTTAGATGGGTACAGTACAAATTGCCAGGCTGCAGACAGACAGACAGAGCATTTAAATGATGGCGATGAACTTTGTTGTCCGACTGGCTCTCCTGTTTGCCCTCCTTTCCTCAAGCACAGTCATTCCTCGAAGCCCTCTCATATCCTGTCTGTGTTATCAGCAATCATGGACAGATGACCTTGTATAATGTGCTTTACACTCCAATGTCAACAACAGCCATAAGATGAATTTCAAAGATTTTTACTGATACTTTGGAGTGCAGGTTATTATAAAAACTATTCTAAAAGATGTGTTCATGTTGGACCTCGCTACACAGTGTACAGTGAGGGAAAAAAGTATTTGATCCCCTGCTGATTTTGTACGTTTGCCCACTGACAAAGAAATGATCAGTCTATAATTTTTATGGTAGGTTTATTTGAACAGTGAGAGACAGAATAACAACAACAAAATCCAGAAAAACGCATGTCAAAAATGTTATAAATTGATTTGCATTTTAATGAGGGAAATAAGTATTTGACCCCCTCTCAATTAGAAAGATTTCTGGCTCCCAGGTGTCTTTTATACAGGTAACGAGCTGAGATTAGAGCACACTCTTAAAGGGAGTGCTCCTAATCTCAGCTTGTTACCTGTATAAGACACATGTCCACAGAAGCAATCAATCAATCAGATTCCAAACTCTCCACCATGGCCAAGACCAAAGAGCTCTCCAATGATGTCAGGGACAAGATTGTAGACCTACACAAGGCTGGAATGGGCTACAAGACCATCGCCAAGCAGCTTGGTGAGAAGGTGACAACAGTTGGTGCGATTATTCGCAAATAGAAGAAACACAAAGACCTGTCAATCTCCCTCGGCCTGGGGCTCCATGCAAGATCTCACCTCGTGGAGTTGCAATGATCATGAGAACAGTGAGGAATCAGCCCAGAACTACACGGGAGGATCTTGTCAATGATCTCAAGGCAGCTGGGACCATAGTCACCAAGAAAACAATTGGTAACACACTACGCCGTGAAGGGACTGAAATCCTGCATCGCCCGCAAGGTCCCCCCTGCTCAAGAAAGCACATATACAGGCCCGTCTGAAGTTTGCCAATGAACATCTGAATGATTCAGAGGAGAACTGGGTGAAAGTGTTGTGGTCAGATGAGACCAAAATCGAGCTCTTTGGCATCAACTCAACTCGCCGTGTTTCGAGGAGGAGGAATGCTGCCTATGACCGTAAGAACACCATACCCACCATCAAACATGGAGGTGGAAACATTATGCTTTGGGGGTGTTTTTCTGCTAAGGGGACAGGACAACTTCACCGCATCAAAGGGACGATGGACGGGGCCGTGTACCGTCAAATCTTGGGTAAGAACCTCCTTCCCTCAGCCAGGGCATTGAAAATGGGTCATGGATGGGTATTCCAGCATGACAATGACCCAAAACACACGGCCAAGGCAACAAAGGAGTGGCTCAAGAAGAAGCACATTAAGGTCCTGGAGTGGCCTAGCCAGTCTCCAGACCTTAATCCCATAGAAAATCTGTGGAGGGAGCTGAAGGTTCGAGTTGCCAAACGTCAGCCTCGAAACCTTAATGACTTGGAGAAGATCTGCAAAGAGGAGTGGGACAAAATCCCTCCTGAGATGTGTGCAAACCTGGTGGCCAACTACAAGAAAAGTCTGACCTCTGTGATTGCCAACAAGGGTTTTGCCTACCAAGTACTAAGTCATGTTTTGCAGAGGGGTCAAATACTTATTTACCTCATTAAAATGCAAATCAATTTATAACATTTTTGACATGCGTTTTTCTGGATTTTTTTGTTGTTATTCTGCCTCTCACTGTTCAAATAAACCTACCATTAAAATTATAGACTGATCATGTCTTTGTCAGTGGGCAAACGTACAAAATCAGCAGGAGATCAAATACTTTTTTCCCTCACT
>NW_025536796.1:0-49502 GCF_020615455.1 Coregonus clupeaformis
GGTGGGTGGGGGTTTGTTATCCTGTCAGCTGTGTTCTATACCTGCTCAGACCTGTTCTGTATGGGCAAATCTCTCTCTCTGCCAGGGGTCCTCTGATCCTTGATTGGATCTAGGGGGTCCCACGAGGCCCCTAGTACTTCACAGACAGGATTTGAGGGCTGCGCTACTGTAATTACCTACAATTCCCGCTGGTCGGCATCCGCGTGGGCCATTGTTTATTTGCAGAGAGTCTGAGAGGGTAGAGAGGAGGAGGAAGAGGGGGTGACAATAGCATAGAACAACACCACCTAAAACCAGCCCCTCTCTGTCAGTATTGTTTCAGTGTTCAAGTGGGTTCGAACCAGAGCTACAGCTAGCTCTATATACGAATGACTCTTTGCTCTACCCTATCATCTTAAAATACAATTCTAACCGCTGTTGGCACACCAACTAAATTGTATCGGGTGTTTTCAGAAAGCATCGTGCTCTGTGTCTTATGATCCAGAGCTGTAAAACAGACCCTGTCCAGAAAAGAGACAAAGCTGGGACACAGGTGTTGCAAAGGTAGAGGGGAGGAGAGGGAGTGAGGGAGAGGGGGAGTAGAGGAGAAGAGGTCGCCGGTCTCTCGCTGTCAGACTGCATTAGTCAATCAATCTGTCATCTCAAAAGTCCCTGAAGTGATTCTAAATCTCTGAGGGGAATGTCTGCTTGACGTGGTCTAGGGGAAAATGAAAGATGATGTGTTCTCACTCAGTCAGCCCCTTAAAAAGGTTGCCACTTTATTTTGTATATATCTGCTTCGTTAATCTATCCGTCTGTCGCCGGGTAAAATACTGTACTTGAATGTCAACATAGAAAGACATATAAAACGCAGGTGAAGGGCGATGCATATCTAGACAATATCTAGACAATAAACAGCGCTCTCGGAAAGTATTCAGACCCATTCCATTTTTCAACATTTTGTTACGTTACAGCCTTATTCTAAAATATATTAAATAAATAAAAATTCTCACCAATCTACACACAATACCCCATAATGACAAAGCAAAAACATGTTTTTAGAAATGTTTGCAAATGTATTAGAAATAAAAAACAGAAATACCTTATTCACATAAGTATTCAGACTCTTTGCTATGAGACTTGAAATTGAGCTCGGGTGCATCCTGTTTCCATTGATCATCCTTGATGTTTCTACAACTTGATTGGAGTCCACCTGTGGTAAATTAAATTGATTGGACATGATTTGGAAAGGCACACTCCTGTCTATATAAGATCCCACAGTTGACAGTGCATGTCAGAGCAAAAACCAAGCCGTGAGGTCGAAAGAATTGTCCGTAGAGCTCCGAGACCGGATTGTGTCGAGGCACAGATCTGGGGAAGGGTACCAAAAAATTTCTGCAGCATTGAAGGTCCCCAAGAACACAGTGGCCTCCGCCATTCTTAAATGGAAGAAGTTTGGAACCACCAAAACTCTTCCTTAAGCTGGCCACCCGGCCAAACTGAGCAATCGGGGGAGAAGGGCCTTGGTCAGTGAGGTGACCAAGAACCCGATGGTCACTCTGACAGAGCTCCAGAGTTCCTCTGTAGAGATGGGAGAACCTTCCAGAAGGACAAGCATCTCGGCAGCACTCCACCAATCAGGCCTTTATGGTAGAGTGGCCAGACGGAAGCCACTCCTCAGTAAAAGGCACATGACAGCCCACCTGGAGTTTGCCACCTACAGGACACTCAGACCATGAGAAACAAGATTATCTGGTCTGATGAAACCAAGATTGAACTCTTTGGCCTGAATGCCAAGCGTCACGTCTGGAGGAAACCTGGCACAATCCCTACGGTGAAGCATCGTGGTGCTAGCATCATGTTCTGGGGATGTTTTTCAGCAGCAGGGACTGGGAGACCAGTCAGGTTCGAGGGAAATATGAACGGAGCAAAGTACAGAGAGATACTTGATGAAAACCTGCTCCAGAGCGCTCAGGACCTCAGACTGGGGTGAAGGTTCACCTTCCAACAGGACAACGACCCAAAGCACACAGCCAAGACAAGGCAGGGGTGGCTTCAGGACAACTCTCTGAATGTCCTTGAGTGGCCCAGCCAGATCCCGGACTTGGTCACCTCCCTTACCAAGGCCCTTCTCCCCTATTTGACCTAGATAGTTTGGGTGTAGACCTTACCGTGAAATGCTTACTTACAAGCCCTTAACGAATAATGCAGTTTTAAGAAAAATAAGAGTTAAGAAATGATTTACTAAATAAACTTAAGTAGAAAATATAATAAAATGTAACACAATAAAATAACAATAACGTGGCTATATACAGGGGGTACTGGTACCGAGTCAATGTGTGGGGGTACAGGTTAGTACATGTTACATACATGTTAATACATGTTACATACAGGTTAATACATGTTACATACAGGTTAGTACATGTTACATACAGGTTAGTACATGTTACATACAGGGTAGTACATGTTACATACAGGTTAGTACATGTTACATACAAGTTAGTATGTGTTACATACATGTTAGTACATGTTACATACAGGTTAGTACATGTTACATACATGTTAGTACATGTTACATACAGGTTAGTACATGTTACATACAGGTTAGTACATGTTACATACATGTTAGTACATGTTACATACAGGTTAGTACATGTTACATACATGTTAGTACATGTTACATACATGTTAGGGCATGTTACATACAGGTTAGTACATGTTGCATACATGTTAGTACATGTTACATACAGGTTAGTACAGGTTAGTACATGTTACATACAATTTAGTACATGCTACATTCAGGTTAGTACATGTTACATACATGTTAGTACATGCTACATTCAGGTTAGTACATGTTACATACAGGTTAGTACATGTAGGTTGGCTACGTGTGCCTTTACATTTGTTTTATGTAAAGTCGTTCTATCATTGGGTTATTGTCTATTAATGTTCTGCCTTACGTCATGTTTCATGTTTTGTGTGGACCCCAGGAAGAGTATCTGCTGCTTTGCAACAGCTAATTGGGATTCTAATAAAATACCAAATACCAAAAAAATAAAAATAAAGATTGAACATCTCTGGAGAGACCTAAAAATAGCTGTGCAGCAACGCTCCCCATCCGACCTGACAGAGCTTGAGAGGATCTGCAGAGAAGAATGGGAGAAACTCCCCAAATACAGGTGTGTCAAGCTTGTAGCGTCATACCCAAGAAGACTCAAGGCTGTAATCGCTGCCAAAGGTGCTTCAACAAAATTCGGAGTAAATGGTCTGAATACTTATGTAAATGTGATATTTCAGTATTTATTTTTTATACATTTGCAAGAAAAACATCTAAAAACCTGTTTTCGCTTTGTCGGGTATTGTGTGTAGATTGATGAGAGACATACATTATTTTATTTTTTTGAGTAAGGCTGTAATGTAACCACATGCCCTGTATAGACAATATCTAGACAATATCTACCTCTCAAAACATGAACATAACACAGTACAGCTGTAGAGGTTATTCCTGAAGAGCGCTGTGCGGCGATAATGGGCTGCTGTATATGGATATTGAAGAGCGCTGTGCGGCAATTCTGTTCTGCAATCTGAAAGGTTTTTTTCTGTACTTAAATCTATATTGTTGAATGCTCAAGGCCGCAAAACCAAAGGCAGAATCAAGTGCTTGCTTTTGACTGTCTCTGCTTTCATACCCGTGTGTGTTGTGACTCCTGTGTCCCCCCACCCCTTCTCTCTCCTCTCCTCCCATCTCATCAAAAACACTACTCCAGTGCTGTAAAAGGAAGGGGATGCATAGAGTTGTCCATTATGTTAATAACAGCTCCCAGCTTCTCTACACTGAGGGTGGATGGGTGTATGTGTGATTAAGTGTGTGGAGCTCGCAGTGTAAGTGTGTGTGTGTGTGTGTGTGTGTGTGTGGATGGATGGATGGATGGTGCGTGTACGCACTGCCTATTGACTTGTTGACTTGTAGTGCATGTAGCTCGTATTGACTTGCAATGCTTTGCTTGGGACAGGGCTTCCTTGTAGATTGTTATTCTTTTTAGATTTTAGTTTCTCACCCTCTCTCCTCCTCTCCCTCTCTCCTCTCCTCTCCCTCTCTCCTCCTCTCAGCTGGAGATGGACAGAGTGTCCAGATGGACTCCATTAAGTCAGGCTTCGTGGGTTCCCAGGTGGAGCTGCGTTGTATCTTCGTTAACTCCAACCCCCCGGTCAAGATCTCTCAGGTCACATGGCAGAAGTTCCTGAACGGCACCAAACAGAACGTGGCCATCGCCAACCCCTCGCTGGGGGTGTCCGTGCTCCCGCCCTTCAAGGAGAGGGTAACCTTCAAGCAGCCGGCGGTCCGTCACCGCACCCCGTCTCTGGAGGATACCACCATCATCTTCTCCAACCTGAGGCTATCTGATGAGGCCGCATACATTTGCGAGTACACCACCTTCCCTGCTGGGAACCGAGAGAACATGGTCAACCTCACTGTGTTTGGTAAGGACTAGTTAACACAATATCAATCTCATTGTCTTTGGTAAGGACTAGTTAACACAATATCAACCTCATTGTCTTTGGTAAGGACTAGTTAACACAATATCAATCTCATTGTCTTTGGTAAGGACTAGTTAACACTATATAAACCTCATTGTCTTTGGTAAGGACTAGTTAACACAATATCAATCTCATTGTCTTTGGTAAGGACTAGTTAACACAATATCAACCTCACTGTCTTTGGTAAGGACTAGTTAAAAAAATATCAACCTCATTGTCTTTCATAAGGACTAGTTAACACAATATCAACATCATTGTCTTCGGTAAGGACTAGTTAACACAACATACACCTCATTGTATTTGGTAAGGACTAGTTAACACTATATCAACCTCATTGTCTTTGGTAAGGACTAGTTAACACAATATCAATCTCATTGTCTTTGGTAAGGACTAGTTAACACTATATCAACCTCATTGTCTTTTGTAAGGACTAGTTAACACTATATCAACCTCATTGTCTTCGGTAAGGACTAGTTAACACAATATTAACCTCATTGTCTTTGGTAAGGACTAGTTAACACAATATTAACCACATTGTATTTGGTAAGGACAAACATCACCATATTTGGTAAGGACTAGTTAACACAATATGAACCTCATTGTCTTCTATAAGGACTAGTTAACACAATATGAACCTCATTGTCTTCTATAAGGACTAGTTAACACAATATTAACCTCATTGTCTTTGGTAAGGACTAGTTAACACAATATAAACCTAATTGTCTTTGGTAAGGACTAGTTAACACAATATGAATCTCATTGTCTTTGGTAAGGACAAACATCACATTATTTGGTAATAACTAGTTAACACAATATTAACCTCATTGTCTTTGGTAAGGACTATTTAACACAATATACACCTCATTGTCTTTGGTAAGGACTAGTTAACACAATATGAACCTCATTGTCTTCTATAAGGACTAGTTAACACAATATTAACCTCATTGTCTTCTGTAAGGACTAGTTAACATGATATACACCTCATTGTCTTTGGTAAGGACTAGTTAACACAATATAAACATAATTGTCTTTGGTAAGGACTAGTTAACACTATATCAACCTCATTGTCTTTGGTAAGGACTAGTTAACACAATATTAACCACATTGTATTTGGTAAGGACAAACATCACATTATTTGGTAAGAACTAGTTAACACAATATGAACCTCATTGTCTTCTATAAGGACTAGTTAACACAATATTAACCTCATTGTCTTTGGTAAGGACTAGTTAACACAATATAAACCTAATTGTCTTTGGTAAGGACAAACATCACATTATTTGGTAAGGACTAGGTAACACAATATTAACTTAAATGCCTGTGGTAAGGACTAGTTAACACAACATTAACCTCATTGTCTTCTGTAAGGACTAGTTAACATGATATACACCTCATTGTCTTTGGTAAGGACTAGTTAACACAATATAAACATAATTGTCTTTGGTAAGGACTAGTTAACACTATATCAACCTCATTGTCTTTGGTAAGGACTAGTTAACACAATATTAACCACATTGTATTTGGTAAGGACAAACATCACATTATTTGGTAAGAACTAGTTAACACAATATGAACATCATTGTCTTCTATAAGGACTAGTTAACACAATATTAACCTCATTGTCTTTGGTAAGGACTAGTTAACACAATATAAACCTAATTGTCTTTGGTAAGGACAAACATCACATTATTTGGTAAGGACTAGGTAACACAATATTAACTTAATTGCCTGTGGTAAGGACTAGTTAACACAACATTAACCTCATTGTCTTCTGTAAGGACTAGTTAACATGATATACACCTCATTGTCTTTGGTAAGGACTAGTTAACACAATATAAACATAATTGTCTTTGGTAAGGACTAGTTAACACAACATTAACCTCATTGTCTTCTGTAAGGACTAGTTAACATGATATACACCTCATTGTCTTTGGTAAGGACTAGTTAACACTATATCAACCTCATTGTCTTTGGTAAGGACTAGTTAACACTATATCAACCTCATTGTCTTTGGTAAGGACAAACATCACATTATTTGGTAAGAACTATTTAACACACTATCAACCTCATTGTCTTTGGTAAGAACTAGTTAACACAATATGAACCTCATTGTCTTTTGTAAGGACTAGTTAACACAATATAAACATCATTGTCTTTGGTAAGGACTAGTTAACACTATATCAACCACATTGTCTTTGGTAAGGACAAACATCACATTATTTGGTAAGAACTAGTTAACACAATATGAACCTCATTGTCTTTGGTAAGGACTAGTTAACACAATACCAATCCCATTGTCTTTAGTAAGGACTAGTTAACACAATATGAACCTCATTGTTTTTGTTAAGGACTAGTTAACACTATATCAACCTCATTGTATTTTGTAAGAACTAGTTAACACAATATGAACCTCATTGTCTTTGGTAAGGACAAGTTAACACAATATGAACCTCATTGTCTTTGGTAAGGACAAGTTAACACAATATGAACCTCATTGTTTTTGTTAAGGACTAGTTAACACTATATCAACCTCATTGTATTTTGTAAGAACTAGTTAACACAATATGAACCTCATTGTCTTTGGTAAGGACAAGTTAACACAATATGAACCTCATTGTCTTTGGTAAGGACTAGTTAACACAATATAAACATAATTGTCTTTGGTAAGGACTAGTTAACACAACATTAACCTCATTGTCTTCTGTAAGGACTAGTTAACATGATATACACCTCATTGTCTTTGGTAAGGACTAGTTAACACAATATAAACATAATTGTCTTTGGTAAGGACTAGTTAACACTATATCAACCTCATTGTCTTTGGTAAGGACTAGTTAACACTATATCAACCTCATTGTCTTTGGTAAGGACAAACATCACATTATTTGGTAAGAACTATTTAACACACTATCAACCTCATTGTCTTTGGTAAGAACTAGTTAACACAATATGAACCTCATTGTCTTTGGTAAGGACTAGTTAACACAATATAAACATCATTGTCTTTGGTAAGGACTAGTTAACACTATATCAACCACATTGTCTTTGGTAAGGACAAACATCACATTATTTGGTAAGAACTAGTTAACACAATATGAACCTCATTGTCTTTGGTAAGGACTAGTTAACACAATACCAATCCCATTGTCTTTAGTAAGGACTAGTTAACACAATATGAACCTCATTGTTTTTGTTAAGGACTAGTTAACACTATATCAACCTCATTGTATTTTGTAAGAACTAGTTAACACAATATGAACCTCATTGTCTTTGGTAAGGACAAGTTAACACAATATGAACCTCATTGTCTTTGGTAAGGACAAGTTAACACAATATGAACCTCATTGTTTTTGTTAAGGACTAGTTAACACTATATCAACCTCATTGTATTTTGTAAGAACTAGTTAACACAATATGAACCTCATTGTCTTTGGTAAGGACAAGTTAACACAATATGAACCTCATTGTCTTTGGTAAGGACTAGTTAACACAATATGAACCTCATTGTCTTTGGTAAGGACTAGTTAACACAATATCAACCTCATTGTCTTTGGTAAGGACAAACATCACATTATTTGGTAAGAACTAGTTAACACAATATCAACCCCATTGTCTTTGGTAAGAACTAGTTAACACAATATAAACCTCATTGTCTTTGGTAAGGAATTGCTTGTCACAACACAATATCACACTAATGGACATTTTATTCATAACTAAATGTTACAGCAATGTGAGATAATGGAGAGGTGACAAAAGAAAGACCCTTTACTGACAAAAATAAGGACACTCAACTTTGGATGGTGAAGTGTGTATTCATGAGGTCACTATAACCTTGAAAACATGTCAGGCCACTCAGCCAGGCTGTGTTTCTGTGAAGGTGTTGGAGATGTGATATATTATATTCATATAGATTAACCCAAGAAGGAACACTCAGTCAAAAAGCACACAGCCATATTGCTTTCATGCAACCAGAGAACGTAGAAATAAATAAATATACAAGCAGCTGAAAGAGAAATCAATAAAGCCATTTGGTTGATGTTGTGATTCTGCCCCACAATGCCTTTCTGATGATGTAGTAATACGGAAAGAAAAAGCCATATCTCAGACTGGCCAATAAAAAGAAAAGATTAAGATGGGCAGTCTGAGATATGGCTTTTTCTTTCCAACTCTGCCTAGAAGGTCAGCATCCCGGAGTCGCCTCTTCACTGTTGACGTTGAGACTGGTGTTTTGTGGGTTCTATTTAATGAAGCTGCCAGTTGAGGACCTGTGAGGTGCCTGTTTCTCAAATTAGACACTCTAATGTATTTGTCCTCTTGCTCAGTTGTGCACCGGGGCCTCCCACTCCTTTTTCTATTCTGGTTAGAGCCAGTTTGCGCTGTTCTGTGAAGGGATTAGTACACAGCGTTGTACGAGATCTTCAGTTTCTTGGCAAGTTCTCGCATGAAATAGCCTTCATTTCTCAGAACAAGAATAGACTGACGAGTTTCAAAAGAAAGTTATTTTTTTCTGGCCATTTTGAGCCTGTAATCGAACCCACAATTGCTGATGCTCCAGATACTCAACTAGTCTCAAGAAGGCCAGTTTTATTTGTTCTTTAATCAGCACAACAGTTTTCAGCTGTGCTAACATAATTGCAAAAGGGTTTTCTAATGATCAATCAGCCTTTTAAAATGATAAACTTGGATTAGCAAATACAACGTGCCATTGGAACACAGGACTGATGGTTGCTGATAATGGGCCTCTGTACACCAATGTAGATATTCCATAAAAAATCTGCCGTTTCCAGCTAAAATAGCCATTTACAACATTAATAATGTCTACACTGTATATCTGATCAATTTGATGTTATTTTAATGGACAAAAAAATTGCTTTTCTTTCGAAAACAAGGACATTTCTAAGTGACCCCAAACTTTGGAATGGTAGTGTATATAAATGTGTTATATTTCCTTCTAGACTTTTATTAAAAACCTATTCCACCCTTTAATCACTTTCCTTATGTGTTGTTTGTTTATATGATCTTATAGTACGAAATATGTTTACATTTTGCAATGATTTTTTGCTTTTTTCAATTGCTTCTTCTTGGTGTCAAAATGACCCCTGCTGATAATCCTTATTAGTAGCTTGAGGGTCAATCACCTTCATTGTTTGTTTGTTTGTTTGTTTACATTTAGTCTTTCTCTTCCTTCCAGCGCGACCTCTGACCCGAATGACCTTGACTACGCCCACCATCGTGGCCCGCCCCCAGAAGCGTAAGATGACCGTGGCGACCTGCCTCTCGGCCAATGGGAAGCCTCAGAGTGTGATCAAATGGGACACGCGGCTTAAGGGCGAGGCCACATTCCAGGAGACGCAGAACAGCAACGGCACGGTGACCGTCCGCAGTAACTATGTGGTCGTGCCGAGCAGGGAGACACACAAACAGAAACTCACCTGCATCGTAACCTACCGCAACGAGAGGATTACCGACAGTGTCGTGCTCAACGTGCAGTGTGAGTTATCACCGTTATTTTCATGTCAATCAATCATTCAATCAATCAATCAAACTTTATTGTCCCAGAGGGATATTTGGTTTGTAAGCAGCAGGGGTAACATAATCCAAGAGTTAACACACTAGCCACAAAACACAGAACATCTTGACCTTTATTTAACCTTTATTTAACCATGTAGTCCCATTGAGGTTAGAAGACCTCTTTATTTAACCATGTAGTCCCATTCAGGTCAGAAGACCACTTTATTTAACCATGTAGTCCCATTGAGGTTAGAAGACCTCTTTATTTAACCATGTAGTCCCATTGAGATCAGAAGACCTCTTTATTTAACCATGTAGTCCCATTGAGGTTAGAAGACCTCTTTATTTAACCATGTAGTCCCATTGAGGTTAGAAGACCTCTTTATTTAACCATGTAGTCCCATTGAGGTTAGAAGACCTCTTTATTTAACCATGTAGTCCCATTGAGATCAGAAGACCTCTTTATTTAACCATGTAGTCCCATTCAGGTTAGAAGACTTCTTTATTTAACCATGTAGTCCCATTGAGGTTAGAAGACCTCTTTATTTAACCATGTAGTCCCATTGAGATCAGAAGACCTCTTTATTTAACCATGTAGTCCCATTGAGGTTAGAATACCTCTTTATTTAACCATGTAGTCCCATTGAGATCAGAAGACCTCTTTATTTAACCATGTAGTCCCATTGAGATCAGAAGACCTCTTTATTTAACCATGTAGTCCCATTGAGGTTAGAAGACCTCTTTATTTAACCATGTAGTCCCATTGAGGTTAGAAGACCTCTTTATTTAACCATGTAGTCCCATTGAGGTTAGAAGACATCTTTATTTAACCATGTAGTCCCATTGAGATCAGAAGACCTCTTTATTTAACCATGTAGTCCCATTGAGGTTAGAAGACCTCTTTATTTAACCATGTAGTCCCATTGAGGTTAGAATACCTCTTTATTTAACCATGTAGTCCCATTGAGATCAGAAGACCTCTTTAGTTATCCATGTAGTCCCATTGAGGTTAGAAGACCTCTTTATTTAACCATGTAGTCCCATTGAGGTTAGAAGACCTCTTTATTTAACCATGTAGTCCCATTGAGGTTAGAAGACCTCTTTATTTAACCATGTAGTCCCATTGAGATCAGAAGACCTCTTTATTTAACCATGTAGTCCCATTGAGGTTAGAAGACCTCTTTATTTAACCATGTAGTCCCATTGAGGTTAGAAGACCTCTTTATTTAACCATGTAGTCCCATTCAGGTCAGAAGACCTCTTTATTTAACTATGTAGTCCCATTGAGATCAGAAGACCTCTTTATTTAACCATGTAGTCCCATTGAGGTTAGAATACCTCTTTATTTAACCATGTAGTCCCATTGAGGTTAGAAGACCTCTTTATTTAACCATGTAGTCCCATTGAGGTTAGAATACCTCTTTATTTAACCATGTAGTCCCATTGAGGTTAGAAGACCTCTTTATTTAACCATGTAGTCCCATTGAGATCAGAAGACCTCTTTATTTAACCATGTAGTCCCATTGAGATCAGAAGACCTCTTTATTTAACCATGTAGTCCCATTCAGGTCAGAAGACCTCTTTATTTAACCATGTAGTCCCATTGAGATCAGAAGACCTCTTTATTTAACCATGGAGTCCCATTGAGATCAGAATACCTCTTTATTTAACCATGTAGTCCCATTGAGATCAGAATACCTCTTTATTTAACCATGTAGTCCCATTGAGGTTAGAATACCTCTTTATTTAACCATGTAGTCCCATTGAGGTTAGAATACCTCTTTATTTAACCATGTAGTCCCATTGAGGTTAGAAGACCTCTTTATTTAACCATGTAGTCCCATTGAGGTTAGAAGACCTCTTTATTTAACCATGTAGTCCCATTGAGGTTAGAATACCTCTTTATTTAACCATGTAGTCCCATTGTGGTTAGAAGACCTCTTTATTTAACCATGTAGTCCCATTGAGATCAGAAGACCTCTTTATTTAACCATGTAGTCCCATTGAGGTTAGAATACCTCTTTATTTAACCATGTAGTCCCATTGAGGTTAGAATACCTCTTTATTTAACCATGTAGTCCCATTGAGATCAGAAGACCTCTTTATTTAACCATGTAGTCCCATTGAGATCAGAAGACGTCTTTATTTAACCATGTAGTCCCATTGAGGTTAGAAGACCTCTTTATTTAACCATGTAGTCCCATTCAGGTTAGAAGACCTCTTTATTTAACCATGTAGTCCCATTGAGATCAGAAGACCTCTTTATTTAACCATGTAGTCCCATTGAGGTTAGAAGACCTCTTTATTTAACCATGTAGTCCCATTGAGATCAGAAGACCTCTTTATTTAACCATGTAGTCCCATTGAGGTTAGAAGACCTCTTTATTTAACCATGTAGTACCATTGAGGTTAGAAGACCTCTTTATTTAACTATGTAGTCCCATTGAGATCAGAAGACCTCTTTATTTAACCATGTAGTCCCATTCAGGTTAGAAGACCTCGTTATTTAACCATGTAGTCCCATTGAGATCAGAAGACCTCTTTATTTAACCATGTAGTCCCATTGAGGTTAGAAGACCTCTTTATTTAACCATGTAGTCCCATTGAGATCAGAAGACCTCTTTATTTAACCATGTAGTCCCATTGAGGTTAGAAGACCTCTTTATTTAACCATGTAGTACCATTGAGGTTAGAAGACCTCTTTATTTAACTATGTAGTCCCATTGAGATCAGAAGACCTCTTTATTTAACCATGTAGTCCCATTGAGGTTAGAAGACCTCGTTATTTAACCATGTAGTCCCATTGAGATCAGAAGACCTCTTTATTTAACCATGTAGTCCCATTGAGGTTAGAAGACCTCTTTATTTAACCATGTAGTCCCATTGAGATCAGAAGACCTCTTTATTTAACCATGTAGTCCCATTGAGGTTAGAAGACCTCTTTATTTAACCATGTAGTACCATTGAGGTTAGAAGACCTCTTTATTTAACTATGTAGTCCCATTGAGATCAGAAGACCTCTTTATTTAACCATGTAGTCCCATTGAGGTTAGAATACCTCTTTATTTAACCATGTAGTCCCATTGAGGTTAGAATACCTCTTTATTTAACCATGTAGTCCCATTGAGATCAGAAGACCTCTTTATTTAACCATGTAGTCCCATTGAGATCAGAAGACCTCTTTATTTAACCATGTAGTCCCATTGAGGTTAGAAGACCTCTTTATTTAACCATGTAGTCCCATTCAGGTCAGAAGACCTCTTTATTTAACCATGTAGTCCCATTGAGATCAGAAGACCTCTTTATTTAACCATGTAGTCCCATTGAGATCAGAATACCTCTTTATTTAACCATGTAGTCCCATTGAGATCAGAATACCTCTTTATTTAACCATGTAGTCCCATTGAGGTTAGAATACCTCTTTATTTAACCATGTAGTCCCATTGAGGTTAGAATACCTCTTTATTTAACCATGTAGTCCCATTGAGGTTAGAAGACCTCTTTATTTAACCATGTAGTCCCATTGAGGTTAGAAGACCTCTTTATTTAACCATGTAGTCCCATTGAGGTTAGAATACCTCTTTATTTAACCATGTAGTCCCATTGAGGTTAGAAGACCTCTTTATTTAACTATGTAGTCCCATTGAGATCAGAAGACCTCTTTATTTAACCATGTAGTCCCATTGAGGTTAGAATACCTCTTTATTTAACCATGTAGTCCCATTGAGGTTAGAATACCTCTTTATTTAACCATGTAGTCCCATTGAGATCAGAATACCTCTTTATTTAACCATGTAGTCCCATTGAGATCAGAAGACCTCTTTATTTAACCATGTAGTCCCATTGAGGTTAGAAGACCTCTTTATTTAACCATGTAGTCCCATTCAGGTTAGAAGACCTCGTTATTTAACCATGTAGTCCCATTGAGATCAGAAGACCTCTTTATTTAACCATGTAGTCCCATTGAGGTTAGAAGACCTCTTTATTTAACCATGTAGTCCCATTGAGATCAGAAGACCTCTTTATTTAACCATGTAGTCCCATTGAGGTTAGAAGACCTCTTTATTTAACCATGTAGTCCCATTGAGGTTAGAATACCTCTTTATTTAACCATGTAGTCCCATTGAGATCAGAAGACCTCTTTATTTAACTATGTAGTCCCATTGAGATCAGAATACCTCTTTATTTAACCATGTAGTCCCATTGAGGTTAGAAGACCTCTTTATTTAACCATGTAGTCCCATTCAGGTTAGAAGACCTCGTTATTTAACCATGTAGTCCCATTGAGATCAGAAGACCTCTTTATTTAACCATGTAGTCCCATTGAGGTTAGAAGACCTCTTTATTTAACCATGTAGTCCCATTGAGATCAGAAGACCTCTTTATTTAACCATGTAGTCCCATTGAGGTTAGAAGACCTCTTTATTTAACCATGTAGTACCATTGAGGTTAGAAGACCTCTTTATTTAACTATGTAGTCCCATTGAGATCAGAAGACCTCTTTATTTAACCATGTAGTCCCATTGAGGTTAGAATACCTCTTTATTTAACCATGTAGTCCCATTGAGGTTAGAATACCTCTTTATTTAACCATGTAGTCCCATTGAGATCAGAAGACCTCTTTATTTAACCATGTAGTCCCATTGAGATCAGAAGACCTCTTTATTTAACCATGTAGTCCCATTGAGGTTAGAAGACCTCTTTATTTAACCATGTAGTACCATTGAGGTTAGAAGACCTCTTTATTTAACTATGTAGTCCCATTGAGATCAGAAGACCTCTTTATTTAACCATGTAGTCCCATTGAGGTTAGAATACCTCTTTATTTAACCATGTAGTCCCATTGAGGTTAGAATACCTCTTTATTTAACCATGTAGTCCCATTGAGATCAGAAGACCTCTTTATTTAACCATGTAGTCCCATTGAGATCAGAAGACCTCTTTATTTAACCATGTAGTCCCATTGAGGTTAGAAGACCTCTTTATTTAACCATGTAGTCCCATTCAGGTCAGAAGACCTCTTTATTTAACCATGTAGTCCCATTGAGGTTAGAAGACCTCTTTATTTAACCATGTAGTCCCATTGAGATCAGAAGACCTCTTTATTTAACCATGTAGTCCCATTGAGGTTAGAAGACCTCTTTATTTAACCATGTAGTCCCATTGAGGTTAGAAGACCTCTTTATTTAACCATGTAGTCCCATTGAGATCAGAAGACCTCTTTATTTAACCATGTAGTCCCATTGAGATCAGAAGACCTCTTTATTTAACCATGTAGTCCCATTGAGGTTAGAAGACCTCTTTATTTAACCATGTAGTACCATTGAGGTTAGAAGACCTCTTTATTTAACCATGTAGTACCATTGAGGTTAGAAGACCTCTTTATTTAACCATGTAGTCCCATTGAGGTTAGAAGACCTCTTTATTTAACCATGTAGTACCATTGAGGTTAGAAGACCTCTTTATTTAACCATGTAGTCCCATTGAGGTTAGAAGACCTCTTTATTTAACCATGTAGTCCCATTGAGGTTAGAAGACCTCGTTATTTAACTATGTAGTCCCATTCAGGTCAGAAGACCACTTTCCCAAGGGAGAGCTGATCTTAAATGCACTTTACACAAGGTCACTCACAACACATCAGCACACTTCACTAAGAGAAACACATTGTAAATAGCTTCTATCAGAGTCCAAAATGTGTACGCTTATGCCAAAGACAGTACAGCATGACGATAGGCTAAAACCACTTCTCCAATAGAAACCCCCGATCACGCATGAATTAATGGGTCATCTGAAACGGCACCCAGAGCTGGTCTGGTCAAAAGTAGTGCACTAAATAGGGAATAGGGTCTCATTTGGGACGTATAGCATTTAGCTACTATTTGTACCGTTCACTGTTCTGTTCTGTTCTGTTCTGTTCTGTTCTGTTCTGCAGTTTGGTATAGTAGCATAGTGAAATAGGACATCCTGTCATTCACTGTTGTCTTGTCTTAACACAGTCAGTGTTTTCCATCAGCGCCGACCGTCGGCTAATCAGCCGGCTACAGAGTACTTTTCATTTAAAAGTTTCAATCCGCTAGTCGGTCGAGCCCTCTCCTGCTAGAATGAACGATATGCATCTTCTATCAATCTATTGATAGGACAGGTGCCTGTCAGTCACAAAGCAGGTGATTACAGGGAAACGCAATCTGCTGTCTGTCCCGCCTCCTGGTACAATTTGTGTGCGATGTGGTTGGTTGCAGTCACATTTTTTAACAAGGAGGAGGGAGAGAGAGCATGATATTCGTGAATTTGCACATCCCATGTAATATAGTTGGTAACAATGAGTCAATCCACGACTTAGCCGAATTATCGTTTCCTGGCACATTAATTTATTGTGTGTGCCGTTAGCGATGATGCTAATGAAAACCGTATTCTGATAGATGGAACAGGTTTCCCAAAAACCTTCTAAATTAAATGTTAACTACAAAGTAGCCTATGCCTACCTGATAGAATGATATGATTATTATTTTCATCAATCCAGTGGGTATTTGTTTTCCAAACTCTACCATCACATGTGCGCTACAAAAACACGCTAAACAACAGCCTCTTTCTAGGTGTGCATTAAAGGGTAACTTCACCCAACAATCTAAATTAATCAGAATTTTCAAAAGTCAGGATGTGGTTAAAGCCTTTTTGTGGACTTAGAACATCCAATGTTTAGTTAAAAAAGAGAAACCTAAATAAAATGGGAAAAACTAAAAGGAGAAACGGAATGTTGGAAAGAACAAAACAGAATGTTGGAAAGAACAAAACGGAATGTTGGAAAGAACAAAACGGAATGTTGGAAAGAACAAAACAGAATGTTGGAAAGAACAAAACGGAATGTTGGAAAGAACAAAACGGAATGTTGGAAAGAACAAAACGGAATGTTGGAAAGAACAAAACAGAATGTTGGAAAGAACAAAACTGAATGTTGGAAAGAACAAAACGGAATGTTGGAAAGAACAAAACGGAATGTTGGAAAGAACAAAACGGAATGTTGGAAAGAACAAAACGGAATGTTGGAAAGAACAAAATGGAATCAGGCAAAAAATAACAATATTTTATAGGGCCCTAACTAATAATATTTTTGAATTAATTTATGCTATGTAAAATCAGAAAGAAATAATACATAAGACTGATAACTATTTTTTTATTTTATTTATTTACATTTGTTTTTTATAATGTGGGCTATTTACTTTTGGGTCAAGTTGGCTGGATGTCCTTTGGGTGGTGGACCTTTCTTGATGCACACGGGAAACTGTTGAGCATAAAAAACCCAGCAGCGTTGCAGATCTTGACACAAACCGGTGCGCCTGGCACCTACTACCATACCCAGTTCAAAGGCACTTCAATATTTTGTCTTGCCCATTCACCCTCTCAATGGCACACATACACAATCCATGTCTCAATTGTCTAAAGGCTTAAAAATCCTTCTTTAGCCTGTCTCCTCTCCTTTATTTAAACTGATAGAAATTGATTTAATAAGTGACATCAATAAGGGATCATAGCTTCACCTGGATAGTCTATGTCATGAAAAGAGCAGGTGGTAATGTTTTGTACACTCAGTGTATATATATACACTGCTCAAAAAAAGAAAGGGAACACTTAAACAACACAATGTAACTCCAAGTCAATCACACTTCTGTGAAATCAAACTGTCCACTTAGGAAGCAACACTGATTGACAATAAATGGCACATGCTGTTGTGCAAATGGAATAGACAACAGGTGGAAATTATAGGCAATTAGCAAGACACCCCCAATAAAGGACTGGTTTTGCAGGTGGTGACCACAGACCACTTCTCAGTTCCTATGCTTCCTGGCTGATGTTTTGGTCACTTTTGAATGCTGGCGGTGCTTTCACTCTAGTGGTAGCATGAGACGGAGTCTACAACCCACACAAGTGGCTCAGGTAGTGCAGCTTATCCAGGATGACACATCAATGCGAGCTGTGGCAAGAAGGTTTGCTGTGTGTGAGCATGGATGCGCTACCAGGAGACAGGCCAGTACATCAGGAGACGTGGAGGAGGCCGTAGGAGGGCAACAACCCAGCAGCAGGACTACTACCTCCGCCTTTGTGCAAGGAGGAGCAGGAGGAGCACTGCCAGAGCCCTGCAAGATGACCTCCAGCAGGCCACAAATGTGCATGTGTCTGCTCAAACGGTCAGAAACAGACTCCATGAGCATGGTATGAGGGCCCGACGTCCACAGGTGTGGGTTGTGCTTACAGCCCAACACCGTGCAGGACGTTTGGCGTTTGCCAGAGAACACCAAGATTGGCAAATTTGCCACTGGCGCCCTGTGCTCTTCACAGATGAAAGCAGGTTCACACTGAGCACATGTGACAGAGTCTGGAGACATTTTACATTTACATTTTTAGTCATTTAGCAGACACTCTTATCCAGAGCGACTTACATGAGCAATTAGGGTTAAGTGCCTTGCTCAAGGGCACATCGGCATATTTTTCACCTAGTCGGCTCGGGGATTAGAACCAGCGACCTTTCGGTTACTGGCACAACGCTCTTAACCACTAAGCTACCTGCCGCCCTAGGAGACGCCGTGGAGAACGTTCTGCTGCCTGCAACATCCTCCAGCATGACCGGTTTGGCGGTGGGTCAGTCATGGTGTGGGGTGGCATTTCTTTGGGGGGCCGCACAGCCCTCCATGTGCTCGCCAGAGGTAGCCTGACTGCCATTAGGTACCGAGATGAGATCCTCAGACCCCTTGTGAGACCATATGCTGGTGCGGTTGGCCCTGGGTTCCTCCTAATGCAAGACAATGCTAGACCTCATGTGGCTGGAGTGTGTCAGCAGTTCCTGCAAGAGGAAGGCATTGATGCTATGGACTGGCCCGCCCGTTCCCCAGACCTGAATCCAATTGAGCACATCTGGTACATCATGTCTCGCTCCATCCACCAACGCCACGTTGCACCACAGACTGTCCAGGAGTTGGCGGATGTTTTAGTCCAGGTCTGGGAGGAGATCCCTCAGGAGAACATCCGCCACCTCATCAGGAGCATGCCCAGGCGTTGTAGGGAGGTCATACAGGCACGTGGAGGCCACACACACTACTGAGCCTCATTTTGACTTGTTTTAAGGACATTACATCAAAGTTGGATCAGCCTGTAGTGTGGTTTTCCACTTTAATTTTGAGGGTGACTCCAAATCCAGACCTCCATGGGTTGATACATTTGATTTCCATTGATAATTTTTGTGTGATTTTGTTGTCTGCACATTCAACTATGTAAAGAAAAAAGTATTTAATAAGATTATTTCATTCATTCAGATCTAGGATATATTGGTATGCCATCTATATATATATATGCCATCTAGAAGACGTTTTGATCCAAAGTGATACATACATTTTACATATGGGTTTTTGCTGTGTATTTCGGATGGAATCAAGGCATTAGAATAGAGCTACTAAAGTAAAAAAAAAAAAATTTAACCCTTGTGGGGCAAGCCCACCCGGACCCCCGTCGGGGGTGCCTGGCTAGCTACTTTATCTATATGATTGGCTACTCTATGTACTTGCGGACAACACTGAATACACTCTGTCTACATTGTGAATGGGCTGCTGAAATCATGTTAACGCTGTACCATTCAGGTCGACCCTATAGGACCAATCAGACAATACTGATCTGACACCATCTCTCCCCCTGACAGATGAACCAGAGGTGAAGATCGAGGGCTTCGATGGTAACTGGTACCTGAACCGTCAGGACGTCAGCCTCACCTGCAACGCTGACGCTAACCCCCCTGTCACCGTCTACCAGTGGAAACTGTAAGTGTAAAACCCTCCTTCACAGGGCCAAAGCTTATTTATACTTTCTATTTACATGTTCAAGTTGTCTACCTCGACTAGCCGGTGCCCCCTGTATATATCCTCCGTACTGTTATTACACATTGACTCTGTACCGGTACCCCCTGTATATAGCCTCCCTACTGTTATTTTATTGTACTGCTGCACTTTAATTATTAGCTATTTTAATTTTTTACTTATCTATTTTTTACATTTACATTTAAGTCATTTTAGCAGACGCTCTTATCCAGAGCGACTTACAAATTGGTGCATTCAACTTAGGACAACCACATCTTGATTACAGTAAGTACACTTCTTCAAACAAGCAGCTGTGAGCAAAGTCAGTGCAATCAGGGACAACTACATCTCGATCACAATAAGTACATTTCTTTAAACATGTCAGTGCTAGCAGGTGAAATACAGTGGGGAAAAAAAGTATTTAGTCAGCCACCAATTGTGCAAGTTCTCCCACTTAAAAAGATGAGAGAGGCCTGTAATTTTCATCATAGGTACACGTCAACTATGACAGACAAATTGAGAAAAAATAATCCAGAAAATCACATTGTAGGATTTTTAATGAATTTATTTGCAAATTATGGTGGAAAATAAGTATTTGGTCACCTACAAACAAGCAAGATTTCTGGCTCTCACAGACCTGTAAATTCTTCTTTAAGAGGCTCCTCTGTCCTCCACTCGTTACCTGTATTAATGGCACCTGTTTGAACTTGTTATCAGTATAAAAGACACCTGTCCACAACCTCAAACAGTCACACTCCAAACTCCACTATGGCCAAGACCAAAGAGCTGTCAAAGGACACCAGAAACAAAATTGTAGACCTGCACCAGGCTGGGAAGACTGAATCTGCAATAGGTAAGCAGCTTGGTTTGAAGAAATCAACTGTGGGAGCAATTATTAGGAAATGGAAGACATACAAGACCACTGATAATCTCCCTCGATCTGGGGCTCCACGCAAGATCTCACCCTGTGGGGTCAAAATGATCACAAGAACGGTGAGCAAAAATCCCAGAACCACACAGGGGGGACTTAGTGAATGACCTACAGAGAGCTGGGACCAAAGTAACAAAGCCTACCATCAGTAACACACTACGCCGCCAGGGACTCAAATCCTGCAGTGCCAGACGTGTCCCCCTGCTTAAGCCAGTACATGTCCAGGCCCGTCTGAAGTTTGCTAGAGTGCATTTGGATGATCCAGAAGAGGATTGGGAGAATGTCATATGGTCAGATGAAACCAAAATATAACTTTTTGGTAAAAACTCAACTCGTCGTGTTTGGAGGACAAAGAATGCTGAGTTGCATCCAAAGAACACCATACCTACTGTGAAGCATGGGGGTGGAAACATCATGCTTTGGGGCTGTTTTTTCTGCAAAGGGACCAGGACGACTGATCCGTGTAAAGGAAAGAATGAATGGGGCCATGTATCGTGAGATTTTGAGTGAAAACCTCCTTCCATCAGCAAGGGCATTGAAGATGAAACGTGGCTGGGTCTTTCAGCATGGCAATGATCCCAAACACACCGCCCGGGCAACGAAGCGAGTGGCTTCGTAAGAAGCATTTCAAGGTCCTGGAGTGGCCTAGCCAGTCTCCAGATCTCAACCCCATAGAAAATCTTTGGAGGGAGTTGAAAGTCTGTGTTGCCCAGCGACAGCTCCAAAACATCACTGCTCTAGAGGAGATCTGCATGGAGGAATGGGCCAAAATACCAGCAACAGTGTGTGAAAACCTTGTGAAGACTTACAGAAAACGTTTGACCTGTGTCATTGCCAACAAAGGGTATATAACAAAGTATTGAGAAACTTTTGTTATTGACCAAATACTTATTTTCCACCATAATTTGCAACTAAATTCATTAAAAATCCTACAATGTGAATTTCTGGATTTTCTTTTCTCATTTTGTCTGTCATAGTTGACGTGTACCTATGATGAGAATTACAGGCCTCTCTCATCTTCTTAAGTGGGAGAACTTGCACAATTGGTGGCTGACTAAATACTTTTTTCTCCCACTGTATGTCAGGTGTTAGTTTAGACAAAAGACAGTGGTAGTAAAGGTGGGGGTAGAAGGATTACTTTATCCTATCCCAGGTATTCCTTAAAGAGGTAGGGTTTCAAGTGTCTCTGGAAGGTGGTCAGTGACTCTGCTGTCCTGGCGTCGTGGGGGAGCTTGTTCCACCATTTGGGTGCCAGAGTAGCGAATAGCTTTGACTGGGCTGAGCGGGAACTGTGCTTCTGTAGAGGTAGAGGAGCTAGCAGGCCAGAGGTGGATGAACGTAGTGCCCTCGTTTGGGTGTAGGGACTGATCAGAGCCTGAAGGTAAGGAGGTGCCGTTCCCCTCACAGCTCCGTAGGCAAGCACCATGGTTTTGTAGTAGATGCGAGCCTCAACTGGAAGCCAGTGGAGTGTGCGGAGGAGCGGGGTGACGTGAGAGAACTTGGGAAGGTCGAACACCAGACGGGCTGCAGCGTTCTGGATAAGTTGCAGGGGTTTAACTTTTACTTAACTTTTTTTTATTTTCTTTAAACTGCATTGTTGGTTAAGGGCTGTAATGTCTACACCTGTTGTATACGGCACATGTGGCAAATACAATTTCATTTGATTTGTTTGAAAGCTTCTCCACAATCAACAGCACGAAGGCTCAAACAGCAGTGTAGTAGTGCACTATTTAGGGAATAGGGTTCCATTCTCTGGTCTAAAGTAGTGCACTATTTAGGGAATAGGGTACTATTCTCTGATCTAAAGTAGTGCACTATATACGGAATAGGGTGCCATTCTCTGATCTAAAGTAGTGCACTATGTAGGGAATAGGGTACCATTCTCTGATCTAAAGTAGTGCACTATATACGGAATAGGGTGCCATTCTCTGGTCAAAAGTAGTGCACTATTTAGTGAATAGGGTGCTATTTGGGGCACATCCTTAGTTACTATTAGTGCCTCCATTCTCTGCTCTGTTCTGCTCTGTTCTGCTCTGTTCTGCTCTGCTCTGCTCTGCTCTGCTCTGTTCTGTTCTGCTCTGCTCTGTTCTGCTCTGTTCTGTTCTGGTCTGCTCTGTTCTGTTCTGTTCTGCTCTGTTCTGCTCTGTTCTGTTCTGCTCTGTTCTGCAGGTGGTATAATAACATAGTGCTGTAGGACTTCAAACCATTCACTGTTGTCCTTTCATAACATCAATTGCTGGAAGCAGGAAGTGTAGCTTACACACATTCTCCAAAACCCTGTTCAAGACTTAAATACTCAATGCAATTTACTGCTACAATGAAGCTGCCACAAAGTTGGGAATTTATAATAAATTGTGTTATATGAGAGGTCTGGTAAACCTGATTTATTCCACTTTAGTTGTCCAATATGGGTTTTAAAAGCATAAGTCATGCCATAAATCTATCAAGATAACTGAGTCCCTACTTCCTCTTTCTCTGTCTTCATCTACCATTCATTCATGCATCTCAGTGTAAAGATGATGATAAGGCTTGAGATGGAGTCCTAGGCACAATGGGCTATTAAGAACAACTGCCAACCCTTTTATCTACATCTATCTATCTAATTAGTTGATGGCGAATGATACCATTTGGCCCTCTAGACAACTGCAATGCAAACACGGTAAAAAAGCAATATAGCATTGCTTTGTTAATCCACCCAGTCTCTCTACCCTCATACAGGTAGATGTCTCAGTCTCTACCCTCATACAGGTAGATGTCTCAGTCTCTACCCTCATACAGGTAGATGTCTCAGTCTCTACCCTCATACAGGGAGATGTCTCAGTCTCTAGCCTCACAGGTAGATGTCTCAGTCTCTACCGTCATACAGGTAGATGTCTCAGTCTCTACCCTCATACAGGTAGATGTCTCAGTCTCTACCCTCATACAGGTAGATGTCTCAGTCTCTACCCTCATACAGGTAGATGTCTCAGTCTCTACCCTCATACAGGTAGATGTCTCAGTCTCTACCCTCATACAGGTAGATGTCTCAGTCTCTACCCTCATACAGGTAGATGTCTCAGTCTCTACCCTCATACAGGTAGATGTCTCAGTCTCTACCCTCATACAGGTAGATGGCTCAGTCTCTACCCTCATACAGTTAGATGTCTCAGTCTCTACCCTCATACAGGTAGATGTCTCAGTCTCTACCCTCATACAGGTAGATGTATCAGTCTCTACCCTCATACAGGTAGATGTCTCAGTCTCTACCCTCATACAGGGAGATGTCCCAGTCTCTACCCTCATACAGGTAGATGTCTCAGTCTCTACCCTCAAACAGGGAGATGTCTCAGTCTCTACCCTCATACAGGGAGATGTCTCAGTCTCTACCCTCATACAGGTAGATGTCTCAGTCTCTACCCTCATACAGGTAGATGTATCAGTCTCTACCCTCATACAGGTAGATGTCTCAGTCTCTCTACCCTCATGCAGGTAAGAGGCAGGGTGAGAGATGGGGAATGTTATTTCTGTTTGTGTTTCTTTCAGATGGGATTGTAAAAACACAGCTTTGTCATCAGTAGCATAGAGAGAGAGGATATGCAATGCTTTTGGAAAGTATTCAGACCTTGACTTTTTCCACATTTTGTTATGTTACAGCCTTATTCTAAACTGGATTAAATAAATAAAACGTCCTCAGTCCGAGCTGGCCGCCCGGCCAAACTGAGCAATCGGGGGAGAAGGGCCTTGGTCAGGGAGGTGACCAAGAACCCGATGGTCATTCTGACAGAGCTCTAGAGTTCCTCTGTGGAGATGGGAGAACCTTCCAGAAGGACAACCATCTCTGCAGCGCTCCACCAATTAGGCCTTTATGGTAGAGTGGCCAGACGGAAGCCACTCTTCAGTAACTACCAATTGGATACCACGGAATTGGGGAGAAAAAGGGGGGTAAAATACCAACAAAAAATACAGGTGTGCCAAGCTTGTAGTGTCATACCCAAGAAGACTCGAGGCTGTAATCACTGCCAAATGTGCTTCAACAAAGTACTGAGTAAAGGGTATGAAAATCCCCCACTCCCCCTCAGACGATCCCACAGGTGATCGTCTGAGAAGCCGGATTTGGAGGTCCTGGGCTGGTGTGGTTACACGTGGTCTGCGGTCTATGATTGTTTTCTTTTACATTAGCAAAAATGTATAAAAGAAAACAGTTTTTGCTTTGTCATTATGGGGTAAAAAACAATTTCATCAATTTTAGAACAAAATGTGGAAAAAGTCAAGGGGTCTGAATACTTTCCGAATGCACTGTATATGATCAAATACAAATCTTAGAATCAACTTTTAAAGACTACCAGAACCCACTGGATTCTCCAATTACATTTAATGAACTACAGGACAAAATAAAAATCCTCCAACCCAAAAAGGCCTGTGGTGTTGATGGTATCCTAAATGAAATGATAAAATATACAGACCACAAATTCCAATTAGCTATACTTAAACTCTTTAACATCATCCTCAGCTCTGGCATCTTCCCCAATATTTGGAACCAAGGACTGATCACCCCAATCCACAAAAAAACAAATTTGACCCCAATAACTACAGTGGGATATGCGTCAACAGCATCCTTGGGAAAATGATCTGCATTATCATTAACTGCAGACTCATACATTTCCTCAGTGAAAAAACAATGTACTGAGCAAGTGTCAAATAGTTTTTTTTTCCCAAATTACCGTACGACAGAACACGTATTCACCCTGCACACCCTAATTGACAAACAAAACAAAAGCAAAGTCTTCTCATGCTTTGTTGATTTCAAATAAGCTTTTGACTCAATTTGACATGAGGGTCTGCTATACAAATTGATGGAAAGTGGTGTTGAGAGAAAAACATACAACATTATAAAATCCATGTACACAAACAGCAAGTGTGCATTTAAAATGTGCAAAAAACACACACATTTATTTCCACAGGGCCGTGGGGTGAGACAGGGATACAGCTTAAGCCCCATCCTCTTCAACATATATATCAACGAATTGGTGAGGGCACTAGAACAGTCTGCAGCACCCGGCCTCACCCTACTAGAATCTGAAGTCTACTGTTTGCTGATGATCTGGTGCTTCTGTCCCCAACCAAGGAGGGCCTACAGCAGCACCTAGATCTTCTGCACAGATTCTGTCAGACCTGGGCCCTGACAGTAAATCTCAGTAAGACAAAAATAATGGTGTTCCAAAAAAGGTCCAGTTGCCAGGACCACAAATACAAATTCCATCTAGACACTGTTGCCCTAGAGCACACATAAAACTATACATACCTCGGCCTAAACATCAGCGCCACAGGTAACTTCCACAAAGATGTGAATGATCTGAGAGACAAGGCAAGAAGGGCCTTCTATGCCATCAAAAGGAACATAACATTTGACATACCAATTAGGTTCTGGCTAAAAATACTTGAATCAGTTATGGAACCCATTGCCCTTTATGGTTGTGAGGTCTGGAATTCACAAAATGTGACAAACACCGAATTTAGACTCTGCATGCAGAATTCTGCAAATGTATCCTCTGTGTACAACGTAAAACACCAAATAATATCATATATAAAATGATATATAATATGATAATATAATAATATAATATTTAGCAGACGCTTTTATCCAAAGCGACTTACAGTCATGCATGCATACATTTTTGTGTATGGGTGGTCCCGGGGATCGAACCCACTACCCTGGCGTTACAAGCGCCGTGCTCTACCAGCTGAGCTACAGAGGACCACCCATTCTGCAGAGCAGAAACTAGGCCGATACGCGCTAATTATCAAAATCCAGAAAAGAGCCGTTAAATTCTAAAACCACTTAAAAGGAAGCGATTCACAAACCTTCTGCCGTAGGCAGACTTGGCTCTCAAGAGAAGACAGGCTATGTGCACACTGCCCACAAAATGAGGTGGAAACTGAGCTGCACTTCCTAACCTCCTGCCAAATGTACGACCATATTTAAATTTTTGTAATTTAGCAGACACTCTTATCCATCATACTGGCCCCCCGTGGGTATCGAACCCACAACCCTGCTCTACCAACTGAGCACGTATTTCCCTCAGATTACACCCACAAAGAATTTGAAAACAAATCACATTTTGATAAACTCCTATATATGTATTGGGTGAAAAACCACAGTGTGCCATCACAGCAGCAAGATGTATGACCTGTTGCCACAAGAAAAGGGCAACCAGTGAAGAACAAACACCATTGTAAATACATCCCATGTTAATGTTGATTTATTTTCCCATTTGTAATGTAACTATTTGCACATCATTACAACACTGTATATATACATAATATGACATTTGAAATGTCTTTATTCTTTTTGAACTTCTGAGTGTAATGTTTACTGTTAATATTTATTGTTTATTTCACTTTTGTTTACTATCTACTTCACTTGCTTTGGCAATGTTAACATACGTTTCCCATGCCAATAAAGCCCTTAAATTGAAGAGAGAGAGAGAGAGAGAGAGAGAGAGAGAGAGAGAGAGAGAGAGAGAGAGAGAGAGACGGATGCTAGAGGAGAGTTTTTGCTTCAGTTGAAGTGGTGGAGCCATGGATTAGGCCTGCATACCTAAGAACTGACATCAGTACTATTCAACTGAAACACATACACACAGCGGTATGTTGAGAGGGAGTAATATATATATTTAAAGAGGACATATTAACATGTTATTTTTCCAAGGCCCCTAGCTAGGGGCACCTCACACTTAACAATGCTAGGTTTGATCCACTCTAACTACTCCTGTTTTGGTTGGCCATGCGTATGCAAACAATAGCCTAACTGCAGTCCAAAAATCGGCAAAACACAATTATAATGTACCAACGTCCTCATCCTTTCTATACTCTGACTTGCTTATTCATTATATTATTTTGTTCTGGTTTGTTAGTTCTATACACCTGTCCTCTCTGGCTCTCCGTAGTACAACACTTTTGATAACAGAGGACCTTAGCCTTGTCACCAACCATCTATATATGTGTTTAAAAGGAGAGCATTAAACAGCGAAATGGAGAGATAAATGTAGCAATTTGCCCCTGTAATTGTTCACTGAAGGCTGGGAAAGGGAATGTGTCAACGCACTGTGAGTGGATTGGGATTAATAGGCCATTGTATCTCCCTCACTGTAGTACCACAACTGGGTATTCACGATAGAGGGATGGAGGGAGGGAGGGAGGGAGGGAGAGAGAGGAGGAGGGAGAGAGAGGGAGGAGAGGGAGAGAGAGAGAGGGGGGAGAGAGGGAGAGAGAGAGAGGGGAGAGAGAGAGAGAGAGAGAGAGAGAGAGAGAGAGAGGGAGAGGAGGAGGGAGGGGAGGAGGGGGAGAGAGAGAGAGAGAGAGGAGAGAGAGAGAGAGAGAGAGAGAGAGAGAGAGAGAGAGAGAGAGAGAGAGAGAGAGAGAGAGAGAGAGAGAGAGAGAGAGAGAGAGAGAGAGAGAGAGAGAGAGAGAGAGAGAGAGAGAGAGAGAGAGAGAGAGAGAGAGAGAGAGAGAGAGAGAGAGAGAGAGAGAGAGAGAGAGAGAGTGAGTATACTTTAAGTATACTTTCTGCTTTCAGGACAGAACCTGAAACACTGGTACCCTAGCCAGCCTCACAGTTGGAGGTAGTTCAGGTAGGGCCCGATTCCGACTTCAGAAATGACGCATTTCCTACACACTTCTTGGTAGCTGGTATTCATACTTACCTTGTGAAGGTGCGTAACAGGCTTTGCAGGCGTGGTTTGCTTGTGTGCGCTGAATAAATGCCATTCAAAGCTGAAAACCCTCCCACTTGATGGCCAACAGAGTTTTCATTCAATAGGGTTTTCAGTACATTTATCTTAAGCCATCCCTTTAAATACATTTTAGTTAGAATTGTGTCGACAGACTCAATAGAATATATAGAGAGAATGGGTTCAGCATATTAGAGATCAATGAAAGAAAGCCATCTAAATATATGCATATTCATCTCGGTTTCAGCACCAATTGGTAGATTTAAAAATACTCTGATCTTGTAGATTATTTAGGGTTAAGAAATTATTTACGAATCATAAAAAACAGGTTTGGAGAGCCTTTACACACGAAAGAAAGAAAACGGTGGTTTGATTCATTCTGAAAATAGCCACATTCAGTTCTTTAACCCATGGTAATGTTGTAAGATTAGTGTGGAATTATAATAGGAAGAACAGTGTACAATAGTACCCTGGTCTATTGCCTACACTAACCATGGGGCTGTGGGATGACACTGCCAAGTACTATGCCAAGTGGGGGTTCAAACTGTTATGCTTGGTCTGCTCTCCCATCCATAACTATATCATTACATGTCTTATTAGGACTAATATGATCAACTTTTATATTATCAGCTGTTACTAATGATCCTCAAAAACAACCACACGGCCGTGACACCGTTTACATGTCTTTAAAAAAAAATATATATATATATATATATATATATATTATCATCTGTTACTAATGATCCTCAGCACCACGGTCGTGACGGTCTTACAAAGGAAGCAAATGAAGGTAAACTAAACAATGTAATGAAAGGTAATGATAATGTTGCTATAACAACGTTACAACCTTATTCTGCATAATGGCACAGCATTCCATCAACTTTATTGTGGGACAGTTGATATGTTGAAATGTTTCAGTTTGCTGCCTTATGACTGGTTTCACATTTGTCTCCAGTGATTATAAGTTACAATATACAGTGAGGGAAAAAAGTATTTGATCCCCTGCTGATTTTGTACTTTTGCCCACTGACAAAGACATGATCAGTCTATAATTTTAATGGTAGCTTTATTTGAACAGTGAGAGACAGAATAACAACAAAAAAATCCTGAAAAACGCATGTCAAAAATGTTATAAATTGATTTGCATTTTAATGAGGGAAATACGTATTTGATTTAGTACTTGGTGGCAAAACCCTTGTTAGAAATCACAGAGGTCAGACGTTTCTTGTAGTTGGCCACCAGGTTTGCACACATCTCAGGAGGCATTTTGTCCCACTCCTCTTTGCAGATCTTCTCCAAGTCATTAAGGTTTCGAGCCTGACGTTTGGCAACTCAAACCTTCAGCTCCCTCCACAGATTTTCTATGGGATTAAGGTCTGGAGACTGGCTAGGCCACTCCAGGACCTTAATGTGCTTCTTCTTGAGCCACTCCTTTGTTGCCTTGGCCGTGTGTTTTGGGTCATTGCCATGCTGGAATACCCATCCACAACCTATTTTCAATGCCCTGGCTGAGTGAAGGAGGTTCTCACCCAAGATTTGATGGTACATGGCCCCGTCCATCGTCCCTTTGATGCAGTGAAGTTGTCCTGTTCCCTTAGCAGAAAAACACTACCAAAGCATAATGTTTCCACCTCCATGTTTGACGGTGGGGATGGTGTTCTTGGGGTCATAGGCAGCATTCCTCCTCCTCCAAACACGGCGAGTTGAGTTGATGCCAAAGAGCTCCATTTTGGTCTCATCTGACCACAACACTTTCATCCAGTTCTCCTCTGAATCATTCAGATGTTCATTGGCAAACTTCAGACGGGCCTGTATATGTGCTTTCTTGAGCCGGGGGACCTTGCGGGCACTGCAGGATTTCAGTCCTTCACGGCATAGTGTGTTACCAATTGTTTTCTTGGTGACTATGGTCCCAGCTGCCTTGAGATCATTGACAAGATCCTCCCGTGTGGTTCTGGGCTGATTCCTCACCGTTCTCATGATCATTGCAACTCCACAAGGTGAGATTTTGCATGGAGCCCCAGGCCGAGGGAGATTGACAGTTCTTTTGTGTTTCTTCCATTTGCGAATAATCACACCAACTGTTGTCACCTTCTCACCAAGCTGCTTGGCGATGGTCTTGTAGCCCATTCCAGCGTTGTGTAGGTCTACAATCTTGTCCCTGACATCCTTGGAGAGCTCTTTGGTCTTGGCCATGGTGGAGAGTTTAGAATCTGATTGATTGATTGCTTCTGTGGACAGGTGTCTTTTATACAGGTAAGAAGCTGAGATTAGGAGCACTCCCTTTTAAGGGGTGCTCTAATCTCAGCTCGTTACCTGTATAAAAGACACCTGGGAGCCAGAAATCTTTCTGATTGAGAGGGGGTCAAATACTTATTTCCCACATTAAAATGCAAATCAATTTATAACATTTTTGACTTGTGTTTTTCTGGATTTTTTTGTTGTTATTCTGTCTCTCACTGTTCAAATAAACCTACCATTAAAATTATAGACTGATCATTTCTTTGTCAGTGGGCAAACGTACAAAATCAGCAGGGGATCAAATAATTTTTTCCCTCACTGTATCTAAAACAAGTTTCATTTACAGTATATTTCCAATTCCCTTATCCAAAGAGATTACTCATTTACCAAGGTCTTATCAAAAACTCTTATCAAGTTTTATATTTAGTTCACGGTGTTATTTCTATCGAAAACAATGAAGTAGATGCTTTTTCCAGTTGGAACCGGCAGGTTCGCTTGACGTTATTCATGGTTTCCTGCGTAAAGGTGGTGGAATTATGAGGGAATGAAGTCTAGACACACCTTCATTTATTTGATCTCTTCTCCCAAACGAATAGCGGGTGAATAGCATGCTATTCTCATGCTTAAGTTCAAGGTCAGAATATGCATAGAGAGAACAGTGCATAGAAAGGGAATGATGTTCCATTTACACGTGCTTAACCCGGGTCGGAATCGGGCCCATAGAGAGGATCGAATATAGTGTTTTATTACAAGGGAAGAGGAGACTGGAGAGGACTGAATATAATAGTGTCTTATCACAGGAGAGAGAGAGAGAGAGAGAGAGAGAGGGAGAGAGAGAGAGAGAGAGAGAGAGAGAGAGAGAGAGAGAGAGAGAGAGAGAGAGAGAGAGAGAGAGAGAGAGAGAGAGAGAGAGAGGGAGAGGGAGAGAGAGAGAGAGAGAGAGAGAGAGAGAGAGAGAGAAGAGAGAGAGAGAGAGAGGGAGAGAGAGAGAGAGAGAGAGAGAGATAAAGAGAGAGAGAGAGAGAGAGAGAGAGAGAGAGAGAGAGAGAGAGAGAGAGAGAGAGAGAGAGAGAGAGAGAGAGGGAGAGAGAGAGAGGATAGAGAGAGAGAGGGAGAGAGATAGAGTGAGAGAGAGAGAGAGAGAGAGAGAGAGAGAGAGAGAGAGAGAGACAGAGAGAGGGAGAGAGAGAGGGAGAGATAGACAGAGAGAGAGAGAGAGGGAGAGGGAGAGGGAGAGTGATAGAGAGAGAGATGTGTATAGACGAGGGGGCAGGCTGGGTGACAGATAGGAGGGGACATTGCTTCGGTAGAACAATACTCTAAATATGTTGTGAAGTTTCCCCTGGGCTGCTAGATTAGCACAAGGCTGGGAGGAACACACACACCCACACACAGACACACACACAGAGACATACAGACATATTCCTTCACCCAGACATCTCCAGACAACATGATACAGTTAGTGATTCTGAATCATCAGTCTTTCTCCGCTGGCCTTTCAACCCTGCAGTCTATCAACCCTGTATTCTGTCAACCCTGTAGTCTGTCAACACTGTAGTCTGTCAACCCTGTAGTCTATCAAATCAAAAAATAAAATAGCCACATGCACCGAATAAAACAGTTGTAGACATTACAGTGAAATGCTTACTTACTGTAATTTCACTGTAATGTCTACAACTGTTTTATTCGGTGCATGTGGCTATTTTATTTTTAAC
Organism: Coregonus clupeaformis; assembly: GCF_020615455.1. NCBI lineage: Eukaryota > Metazoa > Chordata > Actinopteri > Salmoniformes > Salmonidae > Coregonus > Coregonus clupeaformis. Next base: position 32,465 of record NW_025536796.1, read on the forward strand.
CAACAGTGCATTTATTTTTTATAAAAAAAGTAAAATAAAACAACAACAAAAAAGTGTTGAGAAAAAAAGAGCAGAAGTAAAATAAAATAACAGTAGGGAGGCTATATATACAGGGGGGTACCGGTGCAGAGTCAATGTGCGGGGGCACCGGCTAGTTGAGGTAGTTGAAGTAATATGTACATGTGGGTGGAGTTAAAGTGACTATGCATAAATAATTAACAGAGTAGCAGCAGCGTAAAAAGATGGGGTGGGGGGGCAGTGCAAATAGTCCGGGTAGCCATGATTAGCTGTTCAGGAATCTTATGGCTTGGGGATAGAAGCTGTTGAGAAGCCTTTTGGAACTAGACTTGGCGCTCCGGTACCACTTGCCGTGCGGTAGCAGAGAGAACAGTCTATGACTAGGGTGGTTGGAGTCTTTGACAATTTTGAGGGCCTTCCTCTGACACCGCCTGGTATAGAGGTCCTGGATGGCAGGAAGCTTGGCCCCAGTGATGTACTGGGCCATATGCACTACCCTCTGTAGTGCCTTGCGGTCGGAGGCCGAGCAGTTGCCATACCAGGCGGTGATGCAACCTGTCAGGATGCTCTCGATGGTGCAGCTGTAGAACGTTTTGAGGATCCTGAGGGGGAATAGGCTTTGTCGTGCCCTCTTCACGACTGTTTTGGTGTGTTTGGACCATGATAGTTTGTTGGTGATGTGGACACCAAGGAACTTGAAGCTCTCAACCTGTTCCACTACAGCCCCGTCGATGAGAATTGGGGCGTGCTCAGTCCTCTTTTTTTTCCTGTAGTCCACAATCATCTCCTTTGTCTTTGTCACGTTGAGAGAGAGGTTGTTATCCTGGCACCACACGGCCAGGTCTCTGACCTCATCCCTATAGGCTGTCTCATCGTTGTTGGTGATCAGGCTCTCTTGGCTTAGTGATGAGCTTTGAGGGCACTATGGTGTTGAACGCTGAGTCAATGAATAGCATTCTCACATAGGCGTTCCTCTTACCACTGTTGTGTCGTCGGCAAACTTAATGATGGTGTTGGAGTCGTGCCTGGCCATGCACCCCTGAGGGGCCCCCGTGTTGAGGATCAGCGTGGCGGATGTGTTGTTACCTACCCTAACCACCTGGGGGAGGCCCGTTAGGAAGTCCAGGATCCAGTTGCAGAGGGAGGTGTTTAGTCCCAGGATCCTTAGCTTAGTGATGAGCTTTGAGGGCACTATGGTGTTGAACGCTGAGTCAATGAATAGCATTCTCACATAGGTGTTCCTCTTGTCCAGGTGGGAAAGGGCAGTGTGGAGTGCAATAGAGATTGCATCATCTGTGGATCTGTTGGGACGGTATGCAAATTGGAGTGGGTCTAGGGTTTCTGGGATAATGGTGTTGATGTGAGCCATGACCAGCCTTTCAAAGCACTTCATGGCTACAGATGTCAGTGCTACGGGTCGGTAGTCATTTAGGCAGGTTATCTTAGTGTCCTTGGGCATGGGGACTATGGTGGTCTGCTTGAAACATGTAGGTATTACAGACTCAGTCAGGGACATGTTGAAAATGTTGGTGAAGACACTTGCCAGTTGGTCAGCACTTGCTCGGCGTACACGTCCTGGTAATCCGTCTGGCCCTGCGGCCTTGTGAATATTGACCTGCTTAAAAGTCTTACTCACATCAGCTACGGAGAGCGTGATCACATAGTCATCCGGAACAGCTGGTGCTGTCATGCATGATTCAGTGTTGCTTGCCTCGAAGCGAGCATAGAAGTGGTTCAGCTCATCTGGTAGGCTTGTGTCACTGGGCAGCTCACGGCTGTGCTTCCCTTTGTAGTCTGTAATAGTTTTCAAGCCCTGCCACATCCAGTGTGTATCAGAGCCGGTGTAGTACGATTCAATCTTAGACCTGTATTGACTCTTTGCCTGTTTGATGGTTCGTCGGAGGGCATAGCGGGATTTCTTATAAGCATCCGGGTTAGAGTCCCGCTCCTTGAAAGTGGCAGCTCTACCCTTTAGCTCAGTGCGGATGTTGACTTTAATCCATGGCTTCTGGTTTGGGTATGTACGTACAGTCACTGTGGGGACGACGTCATCGATGCACTTATTGATGAAGCCAGTGACTGATGTGGTGTACTCCTCAATGCTATCTGAATAATCCCGGAACATGTTCCAGTCTGTGCTAGCAAAACAGTCCTGTAGCTTAGCATCTGCGTCATCTGACCACTTTTTTATTAACCGAGTCACTAGTGCTTCCTGCTTTAGTTTTTGCTTATAAGCAGGAATCAGGAGGATAGAGTTATGGTCAGATTTGCCAAATGGAGGACGAGGGAGAGCTTTGTATGCATCTCTGTGTGTGGAGTAAAGGTGGTCTAGAGTTTTATTTTATTTTTTTCCTCTGGTTGCACATTTGACATGCTGGTAGAAATGAAGTAGAACGGATTTGAGTTTCCCTGCATTAAAGTCCCCGGCCACTAGGAGCGCTGCCTCTGGATGAGAGTTTTCCTGTTTAGTTATGGCCTTATATAGCTCATTGAGTGCAATCTTAGTGTCAGCATCGGTTTGTGGTGGTAAATAGACAGCTATGAAAAATATAGATGAAAACTCTCTTGGTAAATCGTGTGGTCTACAGCTTATCATAAGATACTCTACCTCAGGCGAACAAAACCTCGAGACTTCCTTAGTATTTGATTTTGTGCACCAGCTGTTGTTTACAAATATACACAGACCGCCACTCATTGTCTTACCGGAGTCAGCCGTTCTATCCTGCCGATGTAGCATATAGCCCGCTACTGTATGTTGTCCATGTCGTCGTTCAGCCACGACTCGGTGAAACATAAGATATTACCGTTTTTAATGTCCCGTTGGTAGGATAACCGTAATCTTAGGTCATCTAATTTATTTTCCAATGATTGAATATTGGCTAATAGGATTGATGGGAGCGGCAGTTTACTCGCTCGCCGTCGGATCCTTACAAGGCACCCCGACCTACGTCCACGATATCTCCGTCTCTTCCTCATGCGAACAACAGGGATTTGGGCCTTGTCGGGTGTCTGTAGGATATCCTTTGAGTCCGACTCGTTGAAGAAAAAATATTTGTCCAATACGAGGTGAGTAATCGCTGTCCTGATATCCAGAAGTTATTTTTGGTTATAAGAGACGATGGCAGAAACATTATGTACAGAATAAATTACAAATGACGCGAAAAAACACACATAATAGTACAATTGGTTAGAGGGCTGTAAAACGGCAGCCATCTTCTCCGGTGCCATCCATGCTTCATCAACCCTGTAGTCTATCAACCCTGTAGTCTGTCAACCCTGTAGTCTATCAACCGTGTAGTCTGTCAACCCTGTAGTCTGTCAACCCTGTAGTCTGTCAATCCTGTAGTCTATCAACCCTGTAGTCTGTCAACCCTGTAGTCTATCAACCCTGTAGTTTGTCAACCCTGTAGTCTGTCAACCCAGGTCCTTCAACACTGATGTCTGTCAACCCATGTGCTGCAACACTGCAGTCAGTATAGTTCAGACACTCAAGGCCACTGCTTATTTTTGAACATATCATAATAAAATAATAGCATAATATCACAATATCATAATAACATAATATTATAATATCATAATAACATAATATATTAATAATGTTATCATAATAACAGTATAGCATAATATCATTATAACATAATATCATAATACCATAATATCATTACATAATATATTAATAATATACTATATGAATAATATAATATTGTAACACAATATATTAATAACATATGATACTATCTGTTGTTATTTCAAGGTCTACATATGTATGCAGAGTAGGAATAGTGTAAGCCTGTCAGTGAAATACAAATGAACTATAATGTATTGGCTAAGAGCCAATCCTGGCTTCCTTATGTGATATTGGGGAAAACATTATAGAGCATATTGAAGTGATCTAGAAATGCACTCTATACATTTAAATCACAGTATATTGTTTTGTCCTCCAACATGAATTAGGCAAAGGTGACCTCAGTCAGCCAGCCAGTCAGCCAGCCAGCCAGCCAGTCAGTCAGCCAGCCAGCCACTCAGCCAGTCAGTCAGCCAGCCAGCCAGCCAGCCAGCCAGTCAGTCAGCCAGCCAGCCACTCAGCCAGTCAGTCAGCCAGCCAGCCAGTCAGACAGTCATCCAGCCAGCCAGCCAGCCAGCCAGACAGCCAGTCAGTTAGTCAGTCAGCCAGCCAGTCAGCCAGACAGCCAGTCAGACAGCCAGCCAGCCAGTCAGACAGCCAGTCAGACAGTTAGCTAACCAGTCAGCCAGACAGTCAGCCAGCCAGCCACTCAGCCAGTCAGTCAGCCAGCCAGCCAGACAGCCAGTCAGTTAGTCAGTCAGCCAGCCAGTCAGCCAGACAGCCAGTCAGACAGTTAACCAGTTAGGCAGTCAGCCAGCCAGTCAGTCATCCAGCCAGCCAGTCAGACAGTCAGCTAACCAGTCAGCCAGACAGTCAGCCAGACAGTTAACCAGTTAGGCAGTCAGCCAGCCAGTCAGTCAGACAGTCAGTCAGTCAGTCAGTCAGTCATCCAGCCAGCCAGTCAGACAGTCAGCTAACCAGTCAGCCAGACAGTTAACCAGTTAGGCAGCCAGCCAGTCAGCCAGCCAGTCAGTCAGCCAGTCAGCCAGTCAGCCAGCCAGCCAGTCAGTCAGTCAGCCAGTCAGTTAGTCAGTTAGTCAGTCAGCCAGTCAGCCAGTCAGCCAGTCAGCCAGTCAGTCAGCCAGTCAGCCAGCCAGCCAGTCAGTTAGTCAGTTAGTCAGTCAGCCAGTCAGCCAGCCAGCCAGTCAGTCAGCCAGTCAGCCAGTCAGCCAGTCAGCCAGCCAGTCAGTCAGCCAGTCAGTTAGTCAGTTAGTCAGTCAGCCAGTCAGCCAGTCAGCCAGTCAGTCAGCCAGTCAGCCAGCCAGCCAGTCAGTTAGTCAGTCAGCCAGCCAGTCAGCCAGACAGCCAGTCAGACAGCCAGCCAGCCAGTCAGACAGCCAGTCAGACAGTTAGCTAACCAGTCAGCCAGACAGTCAGCCAGACAGTCAGCCAGCCAGCCACTCAGCCAGTCAGTCAGCCAGCCAGCCAGACAGCCAGTCAGTTAGTCAGTCAGCCAGCCAGTCAGCCAGACAGCCAGTCAGACAGTTAACCAGTTAGGCAGTCAGCCAGCCAGTCAGTCAGCCAGTCAGTCAGCCAGTCAGTCAGTCAGTTAGTCAGTCAGCCAGTCAGTCAGTCAGCCAGTCAGCCAGTCAGCCAGTCAGTCAGCCAGTCAGCCAGCCAGCCAGTCAGTTAGTCAGTCAGTCAGACAGCCAGTCAGTTAGTCAGCCAGTCAGCCAGTCAGCCAGTCAGCCAGCCAGCCAGCCAGCCAGCCAGCCAGCCAGCCAGTCAGTTAGTCAGTCCCAGTAACATTGAGAGAGCCTCAACATCATACACACAGCTCTAATGCTGTATCTGTGGATGTGTGGCCCGTACTGCAGCGTGACCTGATGTTGTCACTACAGACTAATGTCATCTAGTTTCTACTGTAGCTGGGACAAATGCAGCATTACATTGTTTTTAATGCTCTGGCACTGCACAGTGGTTCAGTGTGTATGTCTGTGTAAGCTAGCTCTTCCTGAGATTAATAACAGAGGAGGGAGTTTAAAGCTGTAGTCCGTGCCCATGCTTGTGTTTTGATGAGGTAAGACAGTTGCTATGCTCATGCGGTATTCATAAGTTTGATTCAACAATCAATGTCTATATCAGTAATTTAAAAGTCCAAAATGGAAGTATGAATTACAGATTGCAGCTTTAAGAAGCAGAGTGTTAGCAGCAGTGTCCACTAGTGTGTTTAAAGGACTGAAGAGCAAATCGTTATAAATCATAAACTCCCAACAACTGCAGACAGAGCAAAACGTTGTTACAACCACTCTATAACAACTAACACTGTTACAACCACTCTATAACTAACACTGTTACAACCACTCTATAACAACTAACACTGTTACAACCACTCTATAACAACTAACACTGTTACAACCACTCTATAACAACTAACACTGTTACAACCACTATATAACAACTAACACTGTTACAACCACTATATAACAACTAACACTGTTACAACCACTATATAACAACTAACACTGTTACAACCACTCTATAACAACTAACACTGTTACAGCCACTCTATAACTAACTCTGTCCCTAGCTGAGCTGGAGAAGGGGGAGGAGGAGAGCTGTGCTGGGGAAGTGTCCAATATTATCTTTAGTCCTCTTTCCCCTCCCCCCCCCCCTATTTCTGTCAACCAGACAAAGAGATACAGTGTGTCCTCAGGTGACAGTTAAGTTCTATACCTGCTCAGACCTGTTCTGTACTGGGACCTCTCTCTCTTCTCAGAACTGTGTTTGGACTTGATGGATGAAGAACGAAATCTGTCCATGCAGGGTTGTTTTGGAGACAGTGGGTGGTTTCCAAGACATTTGAATTGCTTTTCTACACTTTGTTAAATGAGGAGGAGGGTAGGGTTGTTATGGTGGTGGGTGAGGGGGGAGGGGGGTTAATCCTATCCCTTTTATGAAGGGTTTAATATAACCTCTCTCTCTCTCCCCTCTTTCTCTCTTCTCTCTTTCTCTATCTGTCTTTCCTCTCTCCCCCCACCAGGTTGAATGGATCTCTTCCCAGCACCGTGGAGATTCGTAACAACTCTCTAATCTTCAAGGGGGCGGTGACCTACGAGCTAGCTGGAACGTACGTGTGTGATGCCACCAATGGGATCGGGACTCGTACTGGACTGGTCGAGGTTAACGTCACTGGTAGGTTACACACTGGTACAAGCTTCTGCTTCTTCTCTCTGCTCTGGGCTTTTCAGAATGTGTCTCTGGGCTTTTCAGAATGTGTCTCTGGGCTTTTCAGAATGTGTCTCTGGGCTTTTCAGAATGTGTCTCTGGGCTTTTCAGAATGTGTCTCTGGGCTTTTCAGAATGTGTCTCTGGGCTTTTCAGAATGTGTCTCTGGGCTTTTCAGAATGTGTCTCTGGGCTTTTCAGAATGTGTCTCTGGGCTTTTCAGAATGTGTTTCTGGCCTTTTTCTTGGCGTGAAGCTCAAACTTAATAAGGGCTTCTGGAATTGTGAGAGTGATATCAGTGGCATTGGTAATTCCACCCTCCCCATTACGCCCTGTATTGGTGAATATAGTAGACTAACACACACACTGTCACACACACACACACACACACTGTCACACATACACACACACACACACACACTGTCACACATACACACACACACACACATTGCAAATGTATTGTCAGGAGGGTGGGGGAGCCTCTTGACTCTGGTTGGCTTCCTGGTTAATTGTTGGCCTGCATGGTTAATGCTGAATGTATTCCTCTGGTTGGCTTCCTGGTTAATTGTTGGACTGCATGGTTAATGCTGAATGTATTCCTCTGGTTGGCTTCCTGGTTAATTGTTGGCCTGCATGGTAAATGCTGAACATTTCCTCTGGTTGGCTTCCTGGTTAATTGTTGGCCTGCATGGTTAATGCTGAATGTATTCCTCTGGTTGGCTTCCTGGTTAATTGTTGGCCTGCATGGTTTAGTTAGATGCCTGTGGTTTCTCCAGGGCTCTTAGACATAAGGGAAGGCATTTTGCAATCAAAGCTCTCCCTCCCTGCCTGGATTCACTCCACACACACACACACACACACACACACACACACACACACACACACACACACACACACACACACACACACAGACACACACACACACACACACACACACACACACACACACACACAGACACACACACACACACACACACACACACACACACACACACACACACACACACACACACACACACACACACACGCATACACACTCTCCCTCCCTCCCTGCAGACACTACACACACACACACACACACACACAGAGAAGTGCTCTAACGCACATAGCTTTGCATGTTGATTCATGTTGTGTTTTAAATTATGTCTGCTTGGTGTGATCCTAACAGCTGTAACCTTTACTTCATCCTTTCTGTCTCTTCTGGTGTGCTAGCGTTCATCTCACTCTAGCATGGCTCAGGACAAAGGTGCTATAGATGAATCAGTGATGTCATCTTCTGCTTTTATAACATTACTGTGAAAGGGTTGGCCTTTTAGTGCTGTTGTTAGCTAGGTGATCATTAGAATAGAACATAAATAGTGTTTTCTTATCGAGAAATAGAGAGAGAGTGAGAGGGGGGGAGAGAGAGTGAGAGGGGGGAGTGAGAGGGGGGAGAGAGTAGGGAGGGGGGGAGAGAGAGAGAGGGGGAGGGAGGGAGGATGTGATGAAGCTATCTGTTGGACAGGAAAGAGTAGCACTCGTATTATACACTGAGTGACAAAACATTAAGGACACCATCCTAATATTGAGTTACACCACCACTTTTGCCTTCAGACTCTACAAGGTGTCGAATGCGTTCCACAGGGATGCTGACCATGTTGACTCCAATGCTTCCCACAGTTGTGTCAAGTTGGCTGAATGTCCTTTCGGTGGTGGACCATTCTTGATTCAAGCTGTTGAGCGTGAAAAACCCAGCAGCGTTGCAGTTGTTGACACAAACCGGTGCGCCTGGCACCTACTACCATACCCTGTTCAAAGGCACTTAAATATTTAGTTTTTCCCATTCACCCTCTGAATGGCACACATACACAATCCGTGTCTCAATTGTCTCAAGGCTTAAAAATCCTTCTTTAACCCATCTCCACCCCTTCTTCTACACTGATTGAAGTGGATTTAACAGGTGACATCAATAAAGGATCATAGCTTTCACCTGGATTCACCTGGTCAGTCAATGTCATGGAAAGAGCAAGGTGTTCCTAATGTTTTGTACACTCAGTGTATTTAAGCAATAAGGCACCTTAGACATTGTATATTGGCCATATAACACAAACCCTCGAGGTGCCTTATGAACTGGTCAGCACCTTAAATAGAACAGTAAACAAGTAGTTTTGCGTCAAAGCCATAGCAATGAAGTCATTTCTACGTCTGATTCTGTCAGTGAATATTTTTTAAAATCTGATCCTTCTGGCATTTTCTCTATCCGTAAGCATTTTCAGTTGAATTTGATTGGTGGCAGGTGGCCTAACGGTTAAGAGCGTGGGCCGGTAACACAAAGGTTGCTGGTTCGACTGCCGAGCTGACTAGGTGAAAAATCTGTCGATGTGCCCTTGAGCAAGGCACTTAACCCTAATTGCTCCTGTAAGTCGCTCTGGATAAGAGCGTCTGCTAAATGACCCTGAACGTAAAATGTGAATGAGTGTGTGAACAGTTTGTACCCATACACTGTAGGTGTGTTTCCATGTTAGTGTGTCCATGTTAGTGTGTCCATGTTAGTGTGTCCACGTTAGTTTGTCCATGTTAGTGTGTCCATGTTAGTGTGTCCACGTTAGTTTGTCCACGTTAGTGTGTCCATGTTAGTGTTTCCATGTTAGTGTGTCTACGTTAGTTTGTCCACGTTAGTTTGTCCATGTTAGTGTGTCCATGTTAGTGTGTCCATGTTAGTGTGTCCATGTTAGTGTGTCCATGTTAGTGTGTCCATGTTAGTGTGTCCATGTTAGTGTGTCCATGTTAGTTTGTCCATGTTAGTGTGTCCATGTTAGTGTGTCCATGTTAGTGTGTCCACGTTAGTGTGTCCACGTTAGTGTGTCCACGTTAGTTTGTCCACGTTAGTGTGTCCACGTTAGTGTGTCCATGTTAGTGTGTCCATGTTAGTGTGTCCATGTTAGTGTGTCCATGTTAGTGTGTCCATGTTAGTGTGTCCATGTTAGTTTGTCCATGTTAGTGTGTCCATGTTAGTGTGTCCATGTTAGTGTGTCCATGTTAGTGTGTCCATGTTAGTTTGTCCATGTTAGTGTGTCCATGTTAGTGTGTCCATGTTAGTTTGTCCACGTTAGTGTGTCCACGTTAGTGTGTCCATGTTAGTGTGTCCATGTTAGTGTGTCCATGTTAGTGTGTCCATGTTAGTGTGTCCATGTTAGTTTGTCCATGTTAGTGTGTCCATGTTAGTGTGTCCATGTTAGTGTGTCCATGTTAGTTTGTCCATGTTAGTGTGTCCATGTTAGTTTGTCCATGTTAGTGTGTCCATGTTGGTCTACAGTGAGTGTACCATAGAGATCCTAGAAATCAATTGTACACTTTAATGTAAATAATGTGATAATGTGTGTACAGTGAGTGTTTGAACATGTTGCAGTGTTCAGTCTGTGCATGTATGGTCTCTCTCTCTCTCCCTCTCTCTCTCTTTCTGTCTCTCTCTCGCTCTCGCTCTCGCTCTCTCTCTCTCTCTCTCTCTCTCTCTCTCTCTCTCTCTCTCTCTCTCTCGCTCTCTCTCTCTCTCTCCTCTCTCTCTCTCTCTCTCTCTCTGGGTTTATTTGAAGATAACAAAAATAATGTATGTCGTGCCTACAAAACATCTCTAATATAAAACCCTTTCTTCCTTCCACCCCCCTGTACCACTTCAACAAGTCAGAGACGGCCTAGAACATCTACAATATATTGTACAGTACATCCCAAATGTAGTAGGCAGTGTTTATTAGGGTTTGACTGAGGTCCCAAATGGCACCCTATTCCCTATGTAGTGCACTACTTTTGACCAGGGTCCATCAGTAGTGTACTCTGAAGGGAACAGGGTGCCATTTGACCAGGGTCCATCAGTAGTGTACTCTGAAGGGAACAGGGTGCCATTTGACCAGGGTCCATCAGTAGTGTACTCTGAAGGGAACAGGGTGCCATTTGACCAGGGTCCATCAGTAGTGTACTCTGAAGGGAACAGGGTGCCATTTGACCAGGGTCCATCAGTAGTGCACTCTGAAGGAAACAGGGTGCCATTTGACCAGGGTCCATCAGTAGTGTACTCTGAAGGGAACAGGGTGCCACTCTGAAGGGAACAGGGTGCCACTCTGAAGGGAACAGGATGGCACTCTGAAGGGAACAGGATGCCACTCTGAAGGGAACAGGGTGCCACTCTGAAGGGAACAGGGTGCCATTTTATTTGCCCTGATTTTCTTTTCCCTGTGTCATTATGAATCACAAACAATTAATAATTTGATTGTTTTCTACAATATTATAACCTTACTATCCTTAAAGAGATTCTCTGGTACTTTTGTGTACTTTGTATACTTAGTTTTGTATACTTAGTTTTTTTCTTATTTGAGCTGTTCTTGCCATAATATAGACTTGGTCGTTTACCAAATAGGGCAATTTTCTGTATACCCCCGTACCTTGTCACAACACAACTGATTGGCTCAAACAAATTAAGAATGAAATAAATTCCACAAATTAACTTTTAAGAATGCACACCTGTTAATTGAAATGCATTCCAGGTGACTACCTTATGAAGCTGGTTGAGAGAATGCCAAGAGTGTGCAAAGCTGTCATCAAGGCAAAAGGTGGCTATTTGAAGAGTCTCAAATATAAAATATATTTTGTTTAACTCTTTTTTGGTTACAACATTATTCCATATGTGTTATTTCATAGTTTTGATGTCTTCACTATTATTCTACAATGTAGAAAATAGTCAAAATAAAGAAAATCCCTTGAATGAGTAGGTGTTCTAAACTGGTGGTGTTCTAAACCCCCCCTTCCAAGACATTTAAGTTTTTCCCCATAAACCACTCTAGTGTTGCTTTAGCATTATGCTTAGGGGTCATTGTCCTGCTGGAAGGTGAACCTCCATCCCAGTCTCAAATCTCTGGAAGACTGAAACAGGTTTCCCTCAAGAATTTCCCTGTATTTAGTGCCATCCATCATTCCTTCAATTCTGACCAGTTTCCCAGTCCCTGCCGATGAAAAACATCCCTACAGCATGATGCTGCCACCACCATGCTTCACTGTGGGGATGGTGTTCTCGGGGTGATGAGAGGTGTTGGGTTTGCGCCAGGCATAGAGTTTACCTTGATGGCCAAAAAGCTCAATTTTAGTCTCATCTGACCAGAGTACCTTCTTACATATGTTCGGGGAGTCTCCCACATGCCTTTTGGCAAACACCTAACGTGTTTGCTTATTTTTTTCTTTAAGCAATGGATTTTTTTTCTGGCCACTCTTCCGTAAAGCCCAGCTCTGTGGAGTGTACGGCTTAAAGTGGTCCTATAGACAGATACTCCAATCTCCGCTGTGGAGCTTTGCAGCTCCTTCAGGGTTATCTTTGATCTCTTTGTTGCCTCTCTGATTAATGCCCTCCTTGCCTGGTCCGTGAGTTTTGGTGGGCGGCCCTCTCTTGGCAGGTTTGTTGTGGTGCCATATTCTTAACATTTTTTAATAATGGATTTAATGGTGCTCCGTGGGATGTTCAAAGTTTCTGATATTTTTTTATAACCCAAACCTGATCTGTAGTTCTCCACAACTTTGTCCCTGACCTGTTTGGAGAGCTCCTTGGTCTCCATGGTGCCCATTGCTTAGTGGTGTTGCAGACTCTGGGTCCTTTCAGAACAGGTGTAAATATACTGAGATCATGTGACAGATCATGTGACACTTAGATTGCACACAGATGGACTTTATTTAACTAATAATGTGACTTCTGAAGGTTAATGGGTTGCACCAGATCTTATTAAGGGGCTTCATAGCAAAGGGGGTGAATACATATGCACACACCACTTTTCCGTTATATATTTTTTAGAATTATTTGAAACAAGTTATTTTTTTCTTTTCACTTCACCAATTTGGACTATTTTGTGTATGTCCATTACATGAAATCCAAATATAAATCCATTTAAATTACAGGTTGTAATGCAACAAAATAGGAAAAACGCCAAGGGGGATTAATAATTTTGCAAGCCACTTACAGTTAGTGGGTGCATACATCTTTCATACTGGCCCCCCGTGGGAAACGAACCCACAACCCTGGCGTTGCAAGCGCCATGCTCTAATTTAAATATAAAATCCATTTAAATTACAGGTTGTAATGCAACAAAATAGGAAAAACGCCAAGGGGGATGAATACTTTTGCAAGGCACTGTATATATTTACTTTACAGTTGAAGTCGGAAGTTTACATACACCTTAGCTAAATACATTTAAACTCAGTTTTTCACATTTCCTGACATTTAATCCTAGTAAAAATTCATTGTCTTAGTTAGGATCACCACTTTATTTTAAGAATGTGAAATGTCAGAATAATAGAAGAGATAATGATTTATTTCAGCTTGTATTTCTTTCTTCACATTCCCAGTGGGTCAGAAGTTTACATACACTCAATTAGTATTTGGTAGCATTGCCTTTAAATTGTTTAACTTGGGTCAAACGTTTAGGGTAGCCTTCCACAAGCTTCCCACAATAAGTTGGGTGAATTTTGGCCCATTCCTCCTGACAGAGCTGGTGTAACTGAGTCAGGTTTGTAGGCCTCCTTGCTCGCACACACTTTTTCATTTCTGCCCACAGATTTTCTATAGGATTGAGGTCAGGGCTTTGTGATGGCCACTCCAATACCTTGACTTTGTCACGTTCGTCTAATGACAGGTCAGACCAAGGCGCAGCGTGATATACGTACATGTTATTAAACCAAATAAACACAACGACAAAACAACAAACTAAACTAAACGTGAAGTCCAAGGTAGCACACACAACATACCTTACACGGAACAAGATCCCACAACTACACAGTACCAATAGGCTGCCTAAGTATGGTCCCCAATCAGAGACAACGAGCTACAGCTGCCTCTGATTGGGAACCACACCGGCCAACATAGAAATACACATACTAGATAATACAACATAGAACATACACAACAAAGAATATACACACCCTGACTCAACATATAAGAGTGCCCTGAGTCAGGGCGTGACAGACTTTGTCGTCCTTAAGTCATTTTTCCACAACTTTGGAAGTATGCTTGTGGTCATTGTCCATTTGGAAGACCCATTTCCGACCAAGCTTTAACTTCCTGACTGATGTATTGAGATGTTGCTTCAATATATCCACATAATTTTCCTTCCTCATGATGCCATCTATTTTGTGAAGTGCACCGGTCCCTCCTGCAGCAAAGCACCCCCACAGCATGATGCTGCCACCCCCGTGCTTCACGGTTGGGATGGTGTTCTTCGGCTTGCAAGCAGCCCCTTTTTCCTCAGAACATAACGATGGTCATTATGGCCAAACAGTTCTATTTTTGTTTCATCAGACCAGAGGACATTTCTCCAAAAAGTATGATCTTTGTCCCCATGTGCAGTTGCAAACCGTAGTCTGTCTTTTTTATGGCGGTTTTGGAGCAGTGGCTTCTTCCTTGCTGAGCGGCCTTTCCGGTTATGTCGATATAGGACTCATTTTACTGTGGATATATATATATACTTTTGTACCTGTTTCCTCCATCATCTTCACAAGGTCCTTTGCTGTTGTTCTGGGATTGATTTGCACTTTTCGCACCATAGTACGTTCATCTCTAGGAGACAGAACGCGTCTCCTTCCTGAGCGGTATGACGGCTGTGTGGTCCCATGGTGTTTATACTTGCGTACTATTTTTTGTACAGATGAACGTGGTACCTTCAGGCGTTTGGAAATTGCTCCCAAGGATGAACCAGACTTGTGGAGGTCTACCATTTTTTTCTGAGGTCTTGGCTGATTTCTTTTGATTTTCCCATGATGTCAAGCAAAGAGGCGCTGAGTTTGAAGGTAGGCCTTGAAATACATCCACAGGTACACCTCCAATTGACTCAAATGATGTCAATTAGCCTATCAGAAGCTTATCTATCTAAAGCCTTGACATCATTTTCTGGAATTTTCCAAGCTGTTTAAAGGCACATTCAACTTAGTGTATGTAAACTTCTGACCCACTAAATTGTGACAGGAAGCAGTCCTCTGGTGAAAGAGTTGTAGGTGACAGGAAGCAGTCCTCTGGTGAAGGAGTTGTAGGTGACAGGAAGCAGTCCTCTGGTGAAGGAGTTGTAGGTGACAGGAAGCAGTCCTCTGGTGAAGGAGTTGTAGGTGACAGGAAGCAGTCCTCTGGTGATGGAGTTGTAGGTGACAGGAAGCAGTCCTCTGGTGAAGGAGTTGTAGGTGACAGGAAGCAGTCCTCTGGTGAAAGAGTTTGCTCTGAAACGTGTCATCTTTTTGTATGAAACATTATTAAAGGAGTCAAGTTGACATGCTTAACCATCTTTCAGCATTCTAGCATAAAACTTATCATGACATTGTGGGGGACCTCGGTTCCCATAGCAACAACAGTGACAATTTATAGAGAAAGAAAGTAGTGCATCTGAAATTACACCCTATTCTCTATAAGGTCCCCATAGGGCTCTGGTCTAAAGTAGTGCACTATATAGGGAATAGGGTGCCATTCTCTGGTCTAAAGTACATTTACATTTACATCATTTAGCAGACACTGTTATCCAGAGTGACTTACAAATTGGAATAGGGAATAGGGTGCCATTCTCTGGTCTAAAGTAGTGCACTATATAGGGAATAGGGTGCTATTCTCTGGTCTAAAGTAGTGCACTATGTAGGGAATAGGGTACCATTTGGGACAGACCCTTTCTCTTCCTAACAGTGGAGGCTGGTGGGAGGAGCTATAGGAGGACAGGCTCATTGTAATGTCTGGAATGGAATTAATGGAACAGAGTCAAACATGTGGTTTCCATATCTTTGATGATGTTTGATACCGTTATTCCATTCCAGCCATTACAATGAGCCGGTCCTCCTATAGCTCCTCCCACCAGCCCTGTCTGCTTCCTAAAGTCTCCAACTGATAGAAAGAAATTTGGCCTCTCTTCTTAAATTCTCCCAGGCAGCTCCCCTCAGACTTTGCTGATGCTGTGAAACACAACCGCACCCTGACTTGCAGCGAGGGGAGCAATAAGCCTGCAACACCTGTAGGACAGAGAGAGGAGAGCAGAGAGAGGAGAGGAGAGGAGAGGAGAGGAGAGGAGAGGAGAGGAGAGGAGAGGAGAGGAGAGGAGAGAGAGAGAGAGAGAGAGAGAGAGAGAGAGAGAGAGAGGGAGAGAGAGAGAGAGAGAGAGAGAGAGAGAGAGAGAGAGAGAGAGAGAGAGAGAGAGAGAGAGAGAGAGATGGAGAGAGAGAGAGAGAGAGAGAGAGAGAGAGAGAGAGAGAGAGAGAGAGAGAGAGAGAGAGAGAGAGAGAGAGAGAGAGAGAGAGAGAGAGAGAGAGAGAGAGAGAGAGAGAGAGAGAGAGGGAGAGAGGTGGAGTTACAGGGAATATAATGAAAAGAAAGAAAGAATCCCTCCCTTTTACGGTATCAGTGAACTCTTGGGACTATAGTACACTCCTTTATTCTCTCTCTCCTTCAATATCCCCTCCCCCCTCCCTCCCTCCCTCCCTCCCCCCTCCCTCCCCCTCCCTCCTCCCTCCCTCCCCTCCCTCCCCCCTCCCTCCCTCCCCCCTCCCTCCCCTCTCCCAGATCTCTCTTCTTCCATCCTCTCTCCCTTGCCATTGGCCAGTATAACGACCTGCTAGTGTAGGTAGATTAGGTCAAGGAGGGCTGCTGATGCTTCACTGTCTTCAAAAAGTGTCCTAGTGGCTTCCAACAGCCTTGGACAGACCCTTTATGGGTCCCAAATGGCACCCTATTCCCTGTATAGTGAACTACTGTTGATGGGCCCTCATCTAAAGTAGTGCACTATATAGGGAACAAGGTGCCATTTGGGACGCTGACTGTGTCAGATTAGATAGAGAACCACTCCTGGCTCGCGTTCAAAGCTGCAGTGTGTGTGTGTGTGTGTGTGTGTGTGTGTGTGTGTGTGTGTGTGTGCAAGGTTGGGTACATACTTTCTAAATGTAATCCATTACAGTTACTAGTTACCTGTCCAAAGTTCTAATCAGTAACGTAACTGTTGGATTACCCACACTCAGTAATGTAATCTGATTACGTTCAGTTACTTTTAGATTACTTTCCATTAAGAGGCATTAGAAGAAGACAGAAAGGATCCATCACTATTAATTATGAATCTCTCTCTCACCTCTCAATACTGACTGCAGTGGTACTCTTCATTATGAAGCTCTCAGTTCTGTGTCCCAAATGGCAGCCTTTTTCCTATAATGTGCACTGCTACTTATAGGCCCTGGTCAACAGTAATGCATTATATAGGGAA
>NW_025536797.1:0-30000 GCF_020615455.1 Coregonus clupeaformis
AGAGAGAGAGAGAGAGAGAGAGAGAGTTTGAGTACCGCTAACACTATTGATTTTCTGGGGATGG
This sequence comes from Coregonus clupeaformis, assembly GCF_020615455.1. Classification (NCBI taxonomy): domain Eukaryota; kingdom Metazoa; phylum Chordata; class Actinopteri; order Salmoniformes; family Salmonidae; genus Coregonus; species Coregonus clupeaformis. Next base: position 65 of record NW_025536797.1, read on the forward strand.
GAGTGAGGGAGAGAGAGAGAGAGAGAGAGAGAGAGAGAGAGAGAGAGAGAGAGAGAGAGAGGGGGGTAGTTTGAGTCACCACTAACACTATTGAATTTCTGGGACTCCAACTGTCTATCTTCCTCAACTGACTGTCTCTAACTGTTCCTCCCCAATGCCACAAGAAATGTTTGTGTGTGTGTGTTATGTGTGTGTGTGTGTTGTTGTGTGTGTGTGTTATGCAGTGTGTGTGTGTAAATCAAAGTTTATTGGTCGCAGACACAGATTTGCAGACGTTATCACAAGTGCAGCGAACAAAATGATTCTGTTTAGCTCCAACAGTACAGTAATTTCTTGCAACACAATAACAATACACACATAATCCAAAAAGTTTACAAAATAGAACAAGCAATGGCAGAGTCCAAATATAAATATATGTATGGATTAGAAAGTATTCATATCCATTACTTATTCCACATGATGTTGTGTTACAGCCTGAATTCAAAATGAACAATAAAAAATAAAATAAAACATCTACAAACAACAACACATAATGACAAAGTGAAAAACATGTTCATAGAAAACGAGTATGGAAATGAAATAGGAAATATTATTTAATGAGATTACACCCCTGAGTCAATAGTTAGAATCACCGTTGGCAGTTTTTGGGTAAGTCTCTAAGCGCTTTGCACACCTGGATCGGACATCATTTGCACATTCTTTTATATTAAACCTCGTAAGTTGGTGGATATAGACAGCTGCAACTCCAGTGTGTGTATTTGGTATTGTGTTTTAGCTTATGTCTGCTGAGGCAGAATGTTCCAGTCTCTGGTGGAAAGCAGACTGAACCATTTCCTCTATGATTTTGCCTGTGCTTAGCTCTATTCTGTTTTTATCCCAAAAATCTTCCTAGTCCTTGCCAATGACAAGCATACCCATAACATGATGCAACCACCAATATTCTTGAAAATATGAGCAAGAGTGGTACTCTGTGATATGTTGTGTTGGATTTGTTCCAAACATAATGCTTCTCGTATTACAGTATTTTTTGCTATTTCCTTTTTCAGTTTTACTTTAGTGCCTTATTGCAAACAGGATGGGTGTTTTTGAATATGTTTATTTGTAAGGCTTCCTTCTTTTCACACATTCAGGTTAGTATTGTGGAGTAACTACTGTACAATGTTGTGATCATCCTCAGTTTTCTCCTCATCACAGCCTTTAAACTCTGTAACTGTTTTAAAAGTCACCATTGCCGTATGGTGAAATCCTGAACTTTATATCTCTGGCAACTGAGTGGGAAGTAGGCCTGCATTCCTTGTCGTGACTGGGGGTATTGATACACACATCCAAAGTGTAATTAATAACTTCACCATGCTCAAAGGGATATTCAATGTCTGCGTTTGTGTGTGGTTTTTTTACCATCTACCAATAGGTGCCCTTCTTGCAAGTATGGAAAACTTCCCTGTTTTGTGGTTGAATCTGTGTTTGAAATTGTAGTGTGTGTAGGTGTGTGTGTGTGTGTGTGTGGGGTGTGTGTGTGGAATGTGTGTGTGTACAGTATGTGTGGGAGCTTGTGGTGTGTGTGTAAAAAGTTGGGCTGTAGAAACAAATTTCATAGACCATCTCTTCTCAAGGTTTTGCTATTATTAAATAATAAATAATTAAGCTGCAGTTACTCAAGACTCCACTCAGGTCACACAATGCAATACAACTTTTAAAAATAGTTGAGCTGTCAGCAACTCAGTCCTTTATAAACAACAGACGTCTCTGCTTGATCGCTGAGAAAGTAAGAAAAAAATAACTCTGTTTCAAACATATTTAGCTGGACTCTAGGTATTGGGTTTACAGGAGAAGTGATTGGCAATCGCTCCCTTATGGCCTTTCTTGTACAGTGTAACTCCTCTAATATCGACTGTCTGTTCTTCTGAGTCAACTGCTTAAAGACACAGTTTTTAAACAGTGACAATTAATACGCTTGGAAAGAAAATACCTGACTTTATTAATGATCCTAATTCTAATGAGGGAGCAGATTTATTTAATTGCTCAGTTAGCACCGGCTGAAATACAAGGAAACATTTTGCCCAGCAACCCTAGAGAGAGAGAGAGAGAGAGAGAGAGAGAGAGAGAGAGAGAGAGAGAGAGAGAGTAGAGAGAGAGAGAGAGAGAAGGGGGCAAGAGGGAAAATCATCTTTCAATAAATATAAAATATTATACTTTGCAAAAAGCATAAAACCACACAGGGTTTTAATAACATACTAGCAATTTAATTATGTAAATCAGTAGGTGAAGACACTGCATCCAACTCTGCAGTGCTGATTACTTAATAAGGTTTTTAACCCATTACAATTTGTTATTCAATTCTTGATAGTTTTCCATAATGCAAAAATAAATAGAAAAATATCAGCACTCATCAGATATGAAGATGAGACCGCAGTAAATTCAAAAATTAATTACACTTAAATGTAAAAATGATTTCCTTGTTTCATATCAAACCAGGGCTTCTGTAAGTTTACAGCCATAATGATGTTCATTAATTACAACAGGAGTGTAATGCTGAATATTTAATATCTTCAAAGGAATGTGGAAAAAAAAAGTAATATGGAGGAACACAATTTGATTTTGCAACATTCAATTGGCTAAGGTTATGTGTGGACTGTTGTGACACATTTGAAAATTCATAAGATGCTGGAAATAGGAATGAGTTAGAAACCCTGCGATTTGACCCTGTACAAGCTTCATCTGTGTAGAGACGTAGTGAACACAACACTACAACGTCAACTCAGTTCATGATTATTATAGATTTGTTTAGAAATATGGGGAAAAATCATGGATGGCACTATTCTACAGGCTCTATTTGCAGCCACTTTTACAGCACTATTCTAGCAGCACTATTCTACAGCACTATTCCTACAGCTCTGATTCTTACAAAGCTCTATTCTACAGCATCTACAGCTCCCATTATACAGCTCATTTGACAGCTCTATTTACAGCCCTCATTCTACAGCTTTTGTTCTACAGCACTATTCTACAGCACTATTCTACAGCTATTTACAATTCTGCAGCACATTTGTGAGTCATTCTGAGAACATCTCTAAATTCTAACTATTCTAAGCACTATTAACTCCATTCTACAGGCATTCTACAGCACTATTCCTGCTGCAACTCTATTCTGACAGCCTCTATTCTACAGCACAATTTATAGCACTATTCTACAGCACTTATTCTTACAGCACTATTCTACAGAGCACTATTTCTGTATTGCACTATTCTACAGCATTCTACAGCTCATAAGACATCTCTACAGTATTTACAGCACATTCTACAGCACAAATAGACTATTGAGTAGGTATTCACAGCACATTAGACTAAAATCTAAAATATAGCTGACATGTTTCTTTCCAGAAGTGTATAGATATCCTGCTGTGAAATGATGCTGTATGTGGAAACATCAAAATGTTAACGCTCACGTTTGACAGCGTTGTTATTCAAACTGCCCATGTCTTGTAATGTGAGGCATTAGGGGTTTGAAGCATGTCTGTAATGTGAGGTATTAGGGTTTTAAAGGGGTAGAGCGGTGTGTTCAGGTTTAATCTGGATAAATTGAATATTTGAGTGATGATCTCCTCATGTTTCTGCCCGTGTTCTGTTTAGTCTTTTAATCCCCCCTGCTACACCAAACTGGATATGACATTGCTGGTAGTGGATATAATGCCTCTGGGCTAGGAAAATAGGCTTTTTTATTTTGTAAAGGAAGGCCAGGCCGCTTTAACGGTTGCCATGGTGTTTTGACATCAGTTGAAATGAAAATAAATGAGTCAGGTAAGTTAGATGGGTTGTTGGCGCTGGAGGGTGAGTGGGGGGAGTAATCCTCCAACAAGATGCTCCCCGATTTCCCTTTCCTTCCTTCCTTCATTAATTAATAACACGCATTCACAAACGGATGTATGAACACACACAACACACACACACACACACACACACACACATAAGTACGAAAAGTGAGAAGAGGCCTTCTGCCCAGTCCAAATATGGACCAAGGTCTGAGTAGACGATCAAGAGTCTGAAGGTAATTACGGATGGGATGATCAACACACAGAGGGGGGGGTAGTGTAAACCAATGAATGACGCTGACCGTTTTGAACGCTACAGTACTTTTCAGTACATGTCATTTGGCTGATCTTTACTTTCAATAGGATAATCTAAACTATCAGGAAAACAAAGCAATTTGTGCAGAGTTAGTTTGTGTGGATATTTGTATTTGGATATGAGTTATTGAGATGTAATCTCAGTAAACAGTAATTGCTAATGAAGCTGAATAAACAGGGGCCTAACGGACCAAGTTGCTCCAGAAAATTACAGGGATGATAGAATAGGAATCACACTCACAGGGCTTCTGTCAGCACACTCAGATTAATGATGTATCAAACACAGGAACACTGCTAGCATTACACATGCACTGGAAGTAGAGATAGCGCTTAGAGAAATATTAAACTGCATAGATATTGTTATAGCTAAACTTATCTATGAGCTTTTTATACCCCCTTTTCCCTTCCCCCCCCTCCTGTCCCCCCCCCCTGTCTCCTCTTTGTATTTAATGTTATGAAGGCGTGGGTGGGATGGTAATATAATGAGGTAATCCTATCCTCCAAAGCTCCCCTCTCCTCCTACTCATCTTATTATTCTATGGTATTTAGCTGACTGCAGTTCTAAAACTTCTTATTGCTGTTTTATTTCATGTTTTATAACCCCCTGTGAGTGATATTAGAACAGGGTGCAAATTAAAAATACTTTTATACAGAATAGGCAGAAATATAAAAGCCAAGCTAATATAAAGAAATGGATGAGGGGAACTCAAAATTCATACATATGGAAATATTGCAGAGATTCTCGGGTGCCATGTGAAATAGGAGTGGCCAGAGGAAAATAACACGGAGTGTGGATTGGCAGAAGATATTTGGGAGATCCCTCAATATTCACAGAGTAATATGTACTGTTTTATTCATAATGTCATCATGTCTATCACAGACAGTTAGTGGTCTGTGTTGTCCCTTTGTCTCAACAGGGGGCCATTGTAGACGTGTGTGTGTGTGTGTGTGTGTGTGTGTGTGTGTGTGTGTGTGTGTGTGTGTGTGTGTGTGTGTGTGTGTGTGTGTGTGTGTGTGTGTGTGTGTGTGTGTGTGTGTAGACAAAAATGTGAATATAAAATATTAAATATTGAAGGAAAAAAAATGAAGGGAATGTAGTTCAGCTGAAATAGAATGAAATGAGACCATGATACAGGGACACAGGAGGGAGCACAAAAAGAACACAGTTCAGATGTCAGGAACAGGGAGATAAGAGGAGAGACTAGGGTGAGAGACTAGGGGAGAGACTAGGGTGAGAGACTAGGGAGAGACTAGGGAGAGACTAGGAGAGACTAGAGGAGAGGGACTATGAGAGAGGATTAGGGGAGAGACTAGGGGAGAGACTATTGGAGAGACTAGGAGGAGAGACTAGGGAGAGACTAGAAGAGAGACTAGGGAGAGACTTAGGGAGAGACTAGGGAGAGACTAGAGGAGAGACTAGGGGAGAGACTAGGGGAGAGACTAGGAGAGAGATTAGGGGAGAGACTGGGGAGAGGGGAGATAAGAGGAGAGACTAGGGTGGAGAGACTAGGGTGAGAGACTAGGGTGAGAGACTAGGGAGAGACTAGGGAGAGAGACTAGGGGAGACACAGGATGAGAGACTAGGGAGAGACTAGAAGAGAGACTAGGGAGATAAGAGGAGAGACTGGGGTGAGAGACTAGGGTGAGAGACTAGGTGAGAGACTAGGGAGAGACTAGGGAGAGGGACTAGGGGAGAGACTAGGGTGAGAGACTAGGGGAGGGAGAGAAGGGAGAGACTAGGGAAAGACTAGGGGAGAGACTAGGGGAGAGAAGGGTATAGACTAGGGGAGAGACTAGGGAGAGACTATGGGAGAGAGTAGGGGAAAGACTAGGGGAGAGACTAGGGAGATAAGAGGAGAGACTAGGGTGAGAGACTAGGAGAGACTCAGGAGGAGAGACTAGGGGAGAGACTCAGGGGAGAGACTAGGGGGGAGACTAGGTGAGAGACCAGGGAGATAAGAGGAGAGACTAGGTGAGAGACTAGGGGAGAGACTAGGGGAGAGACTAGGTGAGAGTCTAGGGAGAGACTAGGGAGAGACTAGGGGAGAAACTAGGGGAGAGACTCGAGAGAGACTAGGGGAGAGACTAGGAGGAGAGACTAGGGAGAAGGACTAGGGGAGAGACTAGGGGAGAGACTAGGAGGAGAGACCCAGGGAGAGACTAGAGGAGAGACTAGGGGAGAGACTAGAGGAGAGACTAGGGAGAGACATAGGGGAGAAAATAGGGGGAGTAGAGACTAGGGGAGAGACTAGGGGAGAGACTAGAGGAGAGACTAGGGGAGAATAAGAGGAGAGACTAGGGTGAGAGACTAGGGTGAGAGAGACTAGATGAGAGACTAGGGGAGAGACTAGGGAGAGACTAGGGAGAGACTAGGGTGAGAGACTAGCGGGAGAGACTAGGGTGAGAGACTAGGAGACAAGAGGAGAGACTAGGAGAGACTAGGGGAGAGACTAGGGAGAGACTAGGGGAGAGACTAGGGGGAGAGACTAGGGAGAGACTAGGGTGAGAGGACTAGGAGAGACTAGAGGAGAGTCTAGGGGGAGATAAGAGGAGAGACTAGGTGAGAGACTAGGGGAGAGACTAGGTGTGAGAGACTAGGGGAGAGACTAGGGGGAAAGACTAGGGAGAGACTAGGGAGAGACTAGGGAGATAAGAGGAGAGACTAGAGGATGAGAGACTAGGGGGAGATAAGAGGAAAGACTAGGGTGAGAGACTAGGGGAGAGACTAGGAGAGACTAGGAGAGACTTAGGGTGAGAGACTAGGTGAGAGACTAGGGGAGACACTAGGGGAGAGACTAGGAGAGACTAGGGGTGAGAGACTAGGGAGAGAGACTATGGGAGAGACTAGGGGATATAAGAGGAGAGACTAGGGTGAGAGAGACTAGGGTGAGAGACTAGGGAGAGACTAGGGGAGAGACTAGGGTGAGAGACTAGGGGAGAGACTAGGAGAGACTAGGGAGAGACTAGGGGGAGACTAGGGGAGAGACTAGGTGAGAGACTATGAGAGACTAGGGGAGAGACTAGGGAGAGAAGAGACTAGGAGAGACTAGGGAAAGACTAGGGAGAGACTAGGGGAGAGACTAGGGAGAGACTAGGAGAGACATAGGGAGAGACTAGAGTGAGAGACTAGGGAGAAACTAGAGGAGAGACTAGGTGAGAGAAGGAGAGACTAGGGTGAGAGACTAGGAGGGAGAGACTAGGGAGAGACTAGGGGAGAGACTAAGGTGAGAGACTAGGAGAGAATAGGGGAGAGACAGGGAGAGACTAGGGTGAGAGACTAGGGAGACTAGGGAGAGAGACAGGGGAGAGGCTGAGAGACTAGGGGAGAGACTAGGGAGAGACTAGGAGAGATGAGAGGACTAGGGGAGAGACTAGGGGAAAGACTAGGGAGAGACTCGAGGAGAGCTAGGGAGATAAGAGGAGAGACAGGGTGAGAGACTAGGGGAGAGACTAGGGAGAGACTAGGGAGAGAGGGGAGAGAAGGAGAGACTAGGGGAGAGACTAGGGTGAGAGCTGAGAGACTAGGAGAGACTAGGGAGAGACTAGGGAGAGACTAGGGAGAGACTAGGGGAGAGACAGGAGAGACAGGGAGAGACTATGAGGAGAGACTAGGGGAGAGACTAGGGAGAGACTATCTGGAGGAGACTAGAGGAGAGACTAGGGGAGAGACTAGAGAGTTGAGAGACTAGGGGAGAGACTAGGGGGAGAGACTAGGGGAGAGACTAGAGGAGAGACTAGGGGGAGAGAATAGGGAGAGACTAGGAGAGGATTAGGGGGAGACTAGGGAGAGACTAGGGGAGATAAGAGGATGAGACTAGGGTGAGAGACTAGGGTGAGAGACTAGGGTGAGAGACTAGGGGAGGAGGACTTAGGGGAGAGACTAGGGAGAGACTAGGTGAGAGACTAGGGAGAGACTAGAAGAGAGACTAGGGGAGTATAAGAGGAGAGACTGGGGTGAGAGGACTAGGGTGAGAGGACTAGGGTGAGATAGGAGAGACTAAGGGAGACTAGGGAGAGACTAGGGTGAGAGAAGGAGAGACTAGAGGAGAGATAGGGAGAGACTAGGGAAGACTAGGGAGAGACTAGGGAGAGACTATGGGAGAGAGTAGGGGAAGACTAGGGAGAGGACTAGGGGGAGGATAAGAGGAGAGACTAGGGGTGAGAGAGACTAGGGAGAGACTAGAGGAGAGATTAGGGGAGACTAGAAGAAGGAGAGACTAGGTGAGAGATAGAGATGAGAACAAGAGATGAGAGAGGAGAGACCAGGGGGAGAGTTAGGGAGAGACTAAGGAGAGATAGGGAAGACAGAAGACCTGAAGAAAGAAGGAGGAAAGAGAGAGATAGAGGAGAGACCAGGGAGAGACTAGAGGAGAGAATAGGGGAGAAAATAGGGGAGAGAATAGGGAAGATAGGGAGACTAGGGGAGAGACTAGAGGAGAGACTAGGGAGATAGAGTGAGAGAAGTGAGGCAGAGAGACTAGAGTGAGAGACTAGGAGAGACTAGGGGAGAGACTAGGGAGAGACTAGGGTGAGAGACTAGGGAGAGACTAGTGAGAGACTAGGGAGACAAGAGGAGAGACTAGGAAGAGACAGACTAGGAGAGACTAGAGAGACTAGGGAAAGAGACTAGGAGAGACTAAGAGAGACCCAGGACAGACTAGAGGAGAGGAGATAGAGGAGATAGGTGAAGACAGGGGAGAGACTAAGGAGAGACTAGGGTGAGAGACTAGGAGAGACTAGGGAAAGACTAGGGGAGAGACTAGGGGAGAGACTAGGGGAGATAAGAGGAGAGACTAGGGGTTAGAGACAAGGGAGATAAGAGGAAAGACTAGGGTTGAGAGACTAGGGAGAGACTAGGAGAGAGACTAGGGAGAGACTAGGGTGAGAGACTAGGGTGAGAGACTAGGGAGACACTAGGGAGAGACTAGGGAGAGACTAGGGTGAGAGACTAGGGGAGAGACTATGGGAGAGAGACTAGGGGATATAAGAGGAGAGACTAGGGGAGAGACAGGGTGAGAGACTAGGGGAGAGACTAGGGGAGAGACTAGGTGAGAGAGACTAGGGAGAGACTAGGGGAGAGACTAGGGGAGAGACTAAGGGAGAGACTAGGAGAGACTAGGGTGAGACTAGGGTGAGAGACTAGAGAGACTAGGGGAGAGACTAGGGGAGAGACTAGGGGAGAGACTAGGAAAGACCTAGGGAGAGACTAGGGGAGAGACCAGGAGAGACTAGGGTGAGAGACCAGGGAGAGACTAGAGGAGAGACTAGGGGAGATAAGAGGAGAGACTAGGGTGAGAGACTAGGGTGAGAGACTAGGGTGAGAGACTAGGGGGAGAGACTAGGAGAGAGACTAGGGTGAGTGACTAGGGGAGAGACTAGGGAGAGACTAGGGGAGAGACTAGGGTGAGAGACTAGGAGAGACTAGGGAGAGACTACGGGAGAGACTAAGGTGAGAGACTAGGGGAGAGACTAGGGAGAGAGACTAGGGTGAGAGGCTGAGAGACTAGGGGAGAGACTAGGGAGAGACTAGGGGAGAGACTAGGGGAGAGACTAGGGGAGAGACTAGGGGAGAGACTAGGGGAGAGCTGAGAGACTAGGGAGAGACTAGAGAGAGACTAGGGGAGAGACTAGGGAGAGACTAGGGGAGAGACTAGGGGAAAACTAGGGAGGATAGGGGAGACTAGGGGAGAGACTATGGGAGAGACTAGGGGAGAGACTAGGGTGAGAGACTAGGGAAGAGAGACTAGGAGAGACTAGGGAGAGACTAGGGGAGAGACTAGGGTGAGAGACTAGGGTGAGAGACTAGGAGAGACTAGGGGAGAGACTAGGGAGAGACTAGGAGGGAGACTAGGAGAGACTAGGGAGAGACTAGAGGAGAGACTAGGGAGATAAGAGGAGAGACTAGGGTGAGAGACTAGGGGAGAGACTAGGGAGAGACTAGGGAGAGACTAGGGGAGAGACTAGGGTGAGAGACTAGGGTGAGAGACTAGGGAGAGACTAGGGAGAGACTAGGGAGAGACTAGGGGAGAGACCAGGAGAGACTAGAGAGAAGGGAATAAGAGGAGACTGGTGAGAGACTAGGGAGAGATAGGGAGAGAACAGGGGAAGGAGAGACTAGGAGAAGGGGAGAATAGGGAGAGGACTAGGGAGAGGACTAGGGTGAGGACAGGAAGGAGAGAATGGGAGAGACAGGAACAGAGAGAGACCAAGAGAAAGAAGGAGAGATAGGGGAGAGACTAGGGGAGAGACTAGGGAGAGAATAGGGAGAGACTAAGGAGAGAAGGGAGAACAAGGAGAGATAGGTGAGAGATAGGGACAGGAGAGACCAGGGAGAGACTACGGGGAGAGACTAGGAGAGAGAAGGGAGAGAAGGGGAGATAGGAGAGAGAGAGAAAGGGAGAGAAGGAAACTAAGAGAATATGGTGAGAGACTAGGAGAAAGGAGAGATAGGGAGAGATAGGGTGACTAGAGACTAAGGAGAGACTAGGGAGTAACAGGGAGGACTAGGAAGACAGGAGAGACAGGGGAGAACAGGAGAGAGAAGGGAGAGACTAGGAGAGGAGAGACTAGGGAGAGACTAGGGGGAGAGACAGGGGAGAGACTAGGGGTGAGAGACTAGGGTGAGAGACTAGGGGAGGACTAGGGAGAGACTAGGGAGAGACAGGAGAGACTAGGGAGATGAGAGACAGGGAGAGACTAGGGAGAGACTAGGGGAGAGACTAGGGGAGAGACTAGGGAGAGATTCGGTAGGGGAGAGACTAGGGAGAGACTAGAGGAGAGACTATGGGAGAGACTAGGTGAGAGACTAGGAGAGACTAGGGGAGAGACTAGGGGAGAGACTAGGGGAGAGACTAGGGGTGAGAGACTAGGGGAGAGACTAGGGAGAGACTAGGGAGAGACTAGGGGAGAGACTAGGGTGAGAGACTAGAGAGACTAGGAGAGACTAGGGAGAGACTAGGGGGAGAGACTAGGGTGAGAGACTAGAGGAGAGACTAGGGGAGATAAGAGGAGAGACTAGGGTGAGAGACTAGGGGAGAGACTAGGGGAGAGACTATGGGAGAGACTAGGGGAGAGACTAGGTGAGAGACTAGGGGAGAGACTAGGGGAGAGACTAGGGGTGAGACTAGGGTGAGAGACTAGGGAGAGACTAGGGGAGATTAAGAGGAGAGACTAGGGTGAGAGACTAGGGTGAGAGACTAGGGAGAGACTAGAGGAGAGACTAGGGAGAGACTAGGTGAGAGACTAGGGGAGAGACTAGGGAGAGACTAGGAGAGACTAGGTGAGAGATTAGGGTGAGAGACTAGGGAGAGACTCAGGGATAGAAGAAGGAGAGACTAGGTGAGAGACTAGGGTGAGAGAGACTAGGTGAGAGACTAGGGAGAGACTAGGGAGAGACTAGGGAGAGACTAGGGTGAGAGACTAGGGAGAGACTAGGTAGAGACTAGGGTGAGAGACTAGGGAGAGACTAGGGGAGAGACTAGGAGAGACTAGGGGTGAGAGACTAGGGAGAGAGACTAGGGAGAGACTAGGGGTGAGAGTCTAGAGGAGAGACTAGGAGAGACTGTGGGAGAGAATAGGGGAGAGACTAGGGAGAGACTAGGGAGAGACTAGGGGAGAGACTAGGGAGGGACTAGGGGTGAGACTAGGGTGAGAGACTAGGAGAGACTAGGGGAGAGACTAGGGGAGAGACTAGGGTGAGAGACTAGGGGAGAGACTAGGAGAGAGACTAGGGAGAGACTAGGGAGAGACTAGGGGAGAGACTAGGGTGAGAGACTAGGGGAGAGACTATGGGAGAGACTAGGGTGAGAGACTAGGGAGAGACTAGGAGAGAGACTAGGGAGAGACTAGGAGAGACTAGGGAGAGACTAGGGTGAGAGACTAGGGAGAGACTAGGGGCTGAGAGACTAGGGGAGAGACTAGGGAGAGACTAGGGGAGAGACTAGGGTGAGAGATTGAATCGTACTACACTGGCTCTGACGCTCGTCGGATGTGGCAGGGCTTGAAAACTATTACAGACTACAAAGGGAAGCACAGCCGGAGCTGCCCAGTGACACAAGCCTACCAGACGAGCTAAACCACTTCTATGCTCGCTTCCGAGGCATGCAACACTGAAGCATGCATGAGAGCACCAGCTGTTCCGGATGACTATGTGATCACGCTCTCCGTAGCCGATGTGAGTAAGACTTTTAAGCAGGTCAACATTCACAAGGCCGCAGGGCCAGACGGATTACCAGGACGTGTACTCCAAGCATGTGCTGACCAACTGACAAGTGTCTTCACTGGACATTTTCAACATGTCCCTGACTGAGTCTGTAATACCAACATGTTTCAAGCAGACCACCATAGTCCCCGTGCCCAAGGACTGAAGTCTGTAGCCATGAAGTGCTTTGAAAGGCTGGTCATGGCTCACATCAACAGCATTATCCCAGAAACCCTAGACCCACTCCAATTTGCATACCGCCCCAACAGATCCACAGATAATGCAATCTCTATTGCACTCCACACTGCCCTTTCCCACCTGGACAAGAGGGACACCTATGTGAGAATGCTATTCATTGACTACAGCTCAGCATTCAACACCATAGTGCCCTCTAAGCTCATCACTAAGCTAAGGATCCTGGGACTAAACACCTCCCTCTGCAACTGGATCCTGGACTTCCTGACGGGCGCCCCCAGGTGGTAAGGGGTAGGTAAAAACACATCTGCCACACTGATCCTCAACACGGGGGGCCCCTCAGGGTGCGTGCTCAGTCCCCTCCTGTACTCTCTGTTCACCCATGACTGCATGGCCAGGCACGACTCCAACACCATCATTAAGTTTGCCGACGACACAACAGTGGTAGGCCTGATCACCGACTAACGATGAGACAGCCTATAGGGGAGGAGGTCAGAGATCTGGCCGTGTGGTGCCAGGACAACAACCTCTCCCCTCAACGTGACCAAGACAAAGGGAGATGATTGTGGACTACAGGAAAAAAAAAGAGGACTGAGCACCCGACCCCATTCTCATCGACGGGGCTGTAGTGGAACAGGTTGAGAGCTTCAAGTTCCTTGGTGTCCACATCACCAACGAACTATCATGGTCCAAACACACCAAGACAGTCGTGAAGAGGGCACGACAAAGCCTATTCCCCCTCAGGAGACTAAAAAGATTTGGCATGGGTCCTCAGATCCTCAAAAAATTCTACAGCTGCACCATCGAGAGCATCCTGACTGGTTGCATCACCGCCTGGTATGGCAACTGCTTGGCCTCCGACCGCAAGGCACTACAGAGGGTAGTGCGTACGGCCCAGTACATCACTGGGGCAAAGCTTCCTGCCATCCAGGACCTCTATACCAGGCGGTGTCAGAGGAAGGCCCTCAAAATTGTCAAAGACTCCAGCCACCCTAGTCATAGACTGTTCTCTCTGCCAAGTCTAGGTCCAAAAGACTTCTCAACAGCTTCTACCCCAAGCCATAAGACTCCTGAACAGCTAATCATGGCTACCCGGACTATTTGCACTGCCCCCCACCCCATCCTTTTTACGCTGCTGCTACTCTGTTAAGTATTTACTGCATAGTCACTTTAACTCTACCCACATGTACATATTACCTCAACTACCTCAACTAGCCGGTGCCCCCGCACATTGACTCTGCAACGGTACCCCCTGTTATATAGCCTCCTACTGTCACTTTATTTTACTTCTGCTCTTTTTTCTCAACACTTTTTTTTGTTGTTGTTGTTTTATTTTTACTTTTTTGTTTAAAATAAATGCACTGTTGTTTAAGGGCTGTAAGTAAGCATTTCACTGTAATGTCTGCACCTGTTGTATTCGGCGCATGTGACCAATAAAATTTGATTTGATTTGATTTGATTTGGACTAGGGGAGAGACTAGGGGAGAGACTAGGGGAGAGGGTGACGAAAGATGGGAGAGATGACGCGATAGAGAGAACAGAGGCAGAGAGAAAGAGGACGCCCTTCACTTTTCAGAAGAACTACCCGAGGACTATGTCTATACATTCAGAGGGGTAGAAAATGAAAGGGAATAAGAGACAATGAGACAGAAAGGAAATACCAGAGTGTAAAGGAAAGTTCTATAGCTGGCTGTTTTTCCCCAGAGCTAGAGTTGGGCTAGAAATAAGGGTTGTTTTTTGACGTTTGACGTTTGAGAAACATGGGTTTGAGACTGTGAGAGCTGATATCACAGCTACCACAGAATGAATTTTTAAAAATACAACCATTGTAGACCTGTTGCTGTGTGTGTGTGTGTGTGCGCGCGTGAGTGCATGTGCGTGTGTGCGCGTGTGCGTGTGTGTTTGTGCATGTGTGTGTTTACAGGGAAAAGTGAGTTAATCGCTCAATCCCAGTATGATTGGCAGGAATATACTCTGGCCTCAGGCGATGTCATCAACCATGATTCCACCCGTTTCTGAATGATAGGAACAGGAAAGGGTGGGAGGGAGAGAGGGAGGGAGGGAGGGAGGGAGGGAGGGAGGGAGGGAGGGAGGGAGGGAGGGAGGGAGGGAGGGAGGGAGGGCGGGAGGTAGAGAGGGAGGGAGGAATTTCCATCCAATATTTTTTTGGGGGTCTCTCGCTCTCCTCTCTCTCTCTCTCTCTTGCATGCGTGCACTCTCTCTTTCAATTCAATTATTTTAGTTTGCTCATGATATGGTTGGGTCTAATTGTGTTGCTGTTGCTGTTCTGGGGCTCTGTGGGGTCTGTTTATGTTTGTGAACAGAGACCCAAGACCACCTTGCTTAGGGACTCTTCTCCAGGTTCATCTCTCTGTAGGTGATGGCTTTGCTATGGAAAGTTTGGGAATCGCTTCCTTTTTAGGTGGTTGTCGAATTTAACATCTCTTTTCTGGATTTTGATCATTAGCGGGTATTGGCCTAATTATGCTCTGCAAGCATTATTTGATGTTTTATTTGTACACGGAGGGTGCTGAGTCTCAATTTGGTGTTTGTCCTATTTTGTGAATTCTTGGTTGGTGAGCTGGACCCCAGACCTCACAACCATGAAGGGCAATGGGTTCTATAACTGATTAAAGTATTTTTAGCCAGATCCTAATGGGATGTCAAATTGTATGTTCCTTTTGATGGCGTAGAAGGTCCTTCTTGCCTTGGCTCTCAGATCGTTCACAGCTATGTGGAAAGTTACGAGTGGTGTTGATGTTTAGGCCAAGGTAGGTATAGTTTTTGTGTGCTCCTGACAAAGGGACCTTTTTGGAACACCATTATTGTTGTCTTATTAAGATTGATTGTCAGGGCCCAGGTCTGACAGAATCAGTGCAGAAGATCTAAGTGCTGATGTATGTCCTCCTTGGTTGGGGACAGAAGCACCAGATCATCAGCAAACAGTAGACATTTGAATTCAGATTCTAGTAGTGTCACGATCGTCGAAAGGGGAGTAGACCAATGCGCAGCGTGGAATGCGAACATACTTTATTATATTCACCACACGAACAAAAACAACAACAAAATGATACGTGAAGTCTACGGTCAACAACACAAACCTACACAGAACAAGATCCCACGAAACACAAGTGCACAATAGGCTGCCTAAGTATGGTCTCAATCAGAGACAACAAGCAACAGCTGATTCACGTTGCCTCTGATTGAGAACCACCCCGGCCAACATAGAAAACACATGAACTAGAAACAGAACATAGAACACAAAACATAGACACTACACACCCTGGCTCAACATAAAAGAGTCCCTAGAGCCAGGGCGTGACAAGTAGGGTGAAGCCGGATGCTGCAGAATGTTATAGTGCACTCGCCAATTCGTTGATATACACAGTATGTTGAAGAGGGTGGAGCACAAGCTGCATCCCTATCTCACCCCACGGCCCTGTGGAAAGAAATGTGTGTGTTTTTGACCATTTTGTTTGTGTACATTAATTTTATAATATTTTTTCCCCCAACACCACTTTCCATCAATTTGTATTGCAGACCCTCGGGCCAAATTGTGTCAAAAGCTTTTTTGAAATCAACAAAGCATGAGAAGACACTATGTTGGTTTGTTTGCTTGTCAATTAGGGTGTGCAGGTTGAATACAGTGGCTTGCGAAAGTATTCACCCCCCTTGGCATTTTTCTATTTTGTTGCCTTACAACCTGGAATTAAAATAGATTTTTGGGGGTTTGTATCATTTGATTTACACAACATGCCTACCACTTTGAAGATGCAAAATATTTTTTATTGTGAAACAAACAAAAAGAAGACGAAAGAACAGAAAACTTGAGTGTGCATAACTATTAACCCCCCAAAGTCAATACTTTGTAGAGACACCTTTTCCCTGTATTTAGCGCCATCCATCATTCCTTCAGTTCCTGACCAGTTTCCCAGTCCCTTCGGCGAAAAACACCCCACAGCATGGTGGTGGCAGTATCATGCTGTGGGGGTGTTTTTCATCAGAAGGGACTGGGAAACTGGTCAGAACTGAAGGATGGTGTTCTCGGGGTGATGAGATGTGTTGGGTTTGCGCCAGACATAGCGTTTTCCTTGATGGCCAAAAAGCTCAATTTTAGTCTCATCTGACCAGAGTACCTTCTTCCATATGTTTGGGGAGTCTCCCACATGCCTTTTGGATAACACCAAATGTGTTTGCTTATTTTATTCTTTAAGCAATGGCTTTTTTCTGGCCACTCTTCCGTAAAGCCCAGCTCTGTGGAGTGTACTGCTTAAAGTTGTCCTATGGACAGATACTCCAATATCCGCTGTGATGATGTGACAGATCATGTGACACTTAGATTGCACACAGGTGGACTTTATTTAATTAATTATGTGACTTCTGAAGGTAATTGGTTGCACCAGATCTTATTTAGGGGCTTCATAGCAAAGGGGGGTGAATACATATGCACGCACCACTTTTCCGTTATTAATTTTTTGAATTTTTTTGAAACAAGTTATTTCTTTAATTTCACTTCACCAATTTGGACTATTTCGTGTATGTCCATTACATGAAATCCAAATAAAAAATCAATTTAAATTACAGGTTGAAATGCAACAAAATATGAAAAACACCAAGGGGGATGAATACTTTTGCAAGGCACTGTATGTGGTATGTTGTATGGTAATTTGGTAAAAGCCAATTTGACATTTGCTCATTACATTGTTTTCATTGAGGAAATGTACGAGTCTGCTGTTAATGACAATGCAGAGGATTTTCCGAGGTTGCTATTGACGCATATCCCACGGTAGTTATGTGAGGTCAAATTTGTTGAAGTATAGCCAATTAGAATTTTTGGTCTGTATATTTAATCATTTCATTTAGGATACCATCAACACCACAGGCCTTTTTGGGTTGGAGGGTTTATATTTTGTCCTGTAGTTCATTCAATGTAATTGGAGAATCCAGTGAGTTCTGGTAGTCTTTAATAGCTGATTCTAAAATGTGTAATTGATTGTGTATATGTGTTTGCTGTGGTTGATCCACACATCTCCATTTTGGATAGATCATTATTTTTGTTGTTGTTTGTTTAGTTTTGATCATGTATATGTTTTTGCTGGTTGTTCTTTGTTATAGGGCCAAAATATTGTGGTTTACCCATACATCTCCGTTTTGGATAGATAACTTCGTGTTGTTTCGTGTTTTCCAATTTCCCAGAAGTGGATAGATTCTATGGATTCTTCAATTACATTGAGCTGATTTCTGACATGCTGTTCCTTCTTTTTCTGTATTTCTGTATTGTTTTAGTGATTCACCATAGTGAAGGCGTAGGCTCAGGTTTTCTGGGTCTCTGTGTATTTGGTTGGACAGGTTTCTCAATTTCTTTCTTAGGTTTTTACATTCATCATCAAACCATTTCTCTTTGTTTTGAATTTTCTTAGGTTGTCTGCTTGAATTTCTTTGATTTGATAGGGATGCTGAAAGGTCAAATAAAATGTTTAGGCTTTCAAGTTACACCTTCACTATTACTGTGAAATGTTTTGTCCAGGAAGTCGTCTAGAAGGGATTTAATTTGGTGGAGCCTAATTGTTCCTACACTACTTTCCTTCCATCTATAGCATTTCTTAATATTGTGCAGTTCCTTTGGCTTTGATGCCTCATGATTGAGTATTGCTCTGTTCAAGTAGACTGTGATTTTGCTGTGGTCTGATAGGGGTGTCAGTGGACCAGAGACTCTGGGTTGAGGTCAGTGATAAAGTAGTCTACAGTACTACTGCCAAGAGATGAACTATAGGTGTACCTACCATAGGAGTCCCCTCGAAGGAACGCTCTGAGAGACTGGGTTGAGGTCAGTGATAAGGTAATCTCTCTCTCTCTCTCTCTCTCTCTCTCTCTCTCTCTCTCTCTCTCTCTCTCTCTCTCTCTCTCTCTCTCTCTCTCTCTCTCTCTCTCTCTCTCTCTCTCTCTCTCTCTCTCTCTCTCTCTCTCTCTTCCTCTTTCCCTAATGCTATCTTCTATATCACCCCTACAAATTCTAGTCCCGTTTATGTTTGTTCTTTGTCAAAATGTATCTGTAAAACAGGATTAGGCCCTGTGGAAGAATAATATTAAAGAGATTCAGAATCATTTGCAGCTGAAGAAACCTGATAAATCTGAAAACAGTTTATTTGATTTTAGTGTTAAAACATTAAAGTGATCAATATTCTATGAGAGTTTGTGGACCTTTAATTTTCCATCTATTTATTTATTTATTTGTGTTCATCGCACAGTCAGCATTTCAAAACTCAAACGTCATCAATCTCTCTACACATTCATTTACGTCCGTGCATGACCACTAATGCATTTGCTTTGTTGTTTTGGCCAATAGATTATAGTATCCATCACATGCATCAATTTGGGCAAAAATGTCAACCAATTTTTTATTTATTATACAAATAAATAAGGTGTAATTATAGAATCTAAATTATATGACGTTGTGTGTACGGTCATTTAAATACATCTGTGTTAGTGGTTCGTGTAATGACTCCCTCTCTCTAACCCTCTCCAGGGTGTTAGTAGTTTGTGTAATGACTCCCTCTCTCTAACCCTCTCCGGTGTGTTAGTGGTTTGTGTAATGACTCCCTCTCTCTAACCCTCTCCGGTGTGTTAGTGGTTTGTGTAATGACTCCCTCTCTCTAACCCTCTCCAGGGTGTTAGTGGTTCATGTAATGACTCCGTCTCTCTAACCCTATCCAGTGTGTTAGTGGTTTGTGTAATGACTCCCTCTCTCTAACCCTCTCCGGTGGGTTAGTGGTTTGTGTAATGACTCCCTCTCTCTAACCCTCTCCAGTGTTTTAGTGGTTTGTGTAATGACTCCCTCTCTCTAACCCTCTCCAGGGTGTTAGTGGTTTGTGTAATGACTCCCTCTCTCTAACCCTATCCAGTGTGTTAGTGGTTTGTGTAATGACTCCCTCTCTCAAACCCTCTCCAGGGTGTTAGTGGTTTGTGTAATGACTCCCTCTCTCTAACCCTCTCCGGTGTGTTAGCAGTTTGTGTAATAACTCACTCTCTCTAACACTCTCCAGTGTGCTCACACATGATACATAATGACGATAGAAGAGTTTTACAACATCTTCGGCTCGTTGTGATGACATCATAGAAGGGCTATTGTTTAACCTATTTCCGGGTCTCTCCAACACTCAGTCACACGGTCATCACTAGCCACAAAGTCATAGTTATGGCTAAACCCCCGCCTATTTCTACAAATGATCTTCTTAAAATCTAATTTTAAACCTAATCTTAACCTAAACCAAACTGTTAACTTTCTGCCTAACCCTGACCTTAATTTAAGAACAAAAAGCTCATTTTAGTTTTTATGATTTTTTACGATATAGCCAATTCTGACTTTGTGTCTGTGGTAACTAGTGACAACCCAGTCACACCCCCTCAAACTGCTACTCCACTACTACCACTTTACAACTGGAGAGAGGGCACTACAACACCAAGTCCACAAATATCGTCTACATAATAAAAGTGAGGGAGGAAGAGGTGAAGGAAAACAAAGGATAGAGGAAAGGAATGGAGGAGGAGGAGGAGCAGGAGGAAGAGGAGAAGGGGGGGGGTGGTACAGTGACAGTCATAATAGTATTAGTATTAGTATTAGTATTAGTATTAGTATTAGTATTAGTATTATTATTAGTAGTAGTAGTAGTTGTTGTTGTAGTAGAATTAGTAGTAGAATTAGCAGCAGCAGTAGTAGTAGTAGTAGTAGAATTAACAGCAGCAGTAGTAGTAGTAGCAGTAGTAGTAGTAGTAGTAGTAGTAGTAGTACTAGCAGTAGTAGTACTAGTAGAATTAGCAGCAAGCAGTAGTAGTAGTAGTAGTAGTAGTAGTAGTAGTAGTAGTAGTAGTAGTAGTAGCAGAATTAGCAGCAGTAGCTAGCAGCAGTAGTAGTAGTAGTAGCAGTAGTAGCAGTAGTAGTAGTAGCAGCAGTAGTAGTAGTAGTAGTAGTAGTAGTAGTAGTAGTAGCAGCAGTGGTAGTAGTAGCAGTAGTAGTAGCAGTAGGTGTAGCAGTAGTAGTAGCAGCAGCAGCAGTAGTAGTAGTAGTAGCAGTAGTAGTAGTAGTAGTAGTAGTAGTAGTAGTTGTAGTAGCAGTAGAAGTAGTAATAGTAGTAATAGCAGTAGCAGTAGTAATTGCAGGCAATACTTTCATTCACATATCATACAGTACATAAAGATATAGCATAATTGGTAGCCTTGTTTCTTGTAATGTTCCCCTGCTTATTCTGAAATGATGAGCAGGCTGTGTGGGTGTGTGTATGCATGCTTGCATATGTGTGTGTGTCTGTGTGTATGCGTGTGTGTATGCGTGTGTGTGTGTGTGTGTGTGTGTTTGTGTGTGTGGGCATGTGTAAAAGTGTGTGCTCTCTGCTTTGGAATTAGCAACATACCATTTTTTTTTACATTCTTTTCTTGTACTACCATAACCCCATAGCTACAAATTATTTTTAACAATCTCTTTACTACCATAGCCCCATAGCTACAAATTATTAGTATAATGATCTCTTTCTATTTTATGGCCAATTTAACTCACATTTATATGGGAGCCAGAGCAGGATCACATAGTCTAGCACCCGCTTACTCTCTGAATAGACTAATAATATTAAATTAGAAGCAAGGCCATAATGAATCTGCTGCTGCATATGAGTATTGCTGTTTGGTATTGAGTACATAGTGTGTTTTATAGTATGTGCGTGTGTGTGCGCGCCTTCATGCGTGTGTGTGTGTGTGTGCGTGCATGCATGTTTGTGTGTAGACATGCATGTGTGCGTGTGTGTGCGTGTGTGTGCTTGTGTGTGCTTGCGTGTGTAATTGGAGACTCAAAGGTAGTTTCTGTGGAGCTGAAGTGTACTACTCCAGAGTACAGGAGCAGTACCTGGGGCAGTTCTCCTTTTGTGCTAGCTCAATATTTCTTTACAACAGAAATTGAATTACACCAGCAGATTTGATAAAACTCGTCAATTAAACGAGAAAGCAATGTTATATTCCTCTCTCTCCCTCTCTTTCCCCTCTCTGTCTCTCGGGTAATTCTTGATGTGATTCAGGGGTGTCATGCACCCCAAAAATCTGAGGGGGCACAAAGTACAGTATGTTAAGATGGATGAGGTGTGGTCCAGAGGGAGGATGGTCCCCCCTGTCCAGAAATTGGACAATTTAGCATTTTTCAAACACCTGAAACAGCTTTTTCCTGCAATCTAGAGCCATAATCAGTATGCTTAATTCTATGTTAAAAATATGTCTGCATATCTGTCACACCCTGGCTCTGGGGACTCTATATGTTGAGCCAGGGTGTGTAGATTCTATGTGTTTTGTGTTCTGTGTTGTAGATTCTAGTTGTTCTATTTCTATGTTGGCCAGAGTGGTTCTCAATCAGAGGCAACGAGTGTCAGCTGTTGCTGGTTGTCTCTGATTGGGAACCACATTTAGACAGGCTGTTTTCCCACAGTAGTTGTGGGATCTTTGTTCCGTGTTGGTTTGTGTTAGACCGAGGACGTCACGTTATCGTTTATTGTTTTGTTAGTGTAATCAGTTAATTAATAAAATATGTTTGCATTCCACGCTGCGCCTTGGTCCTCCTCCTTCGACGATCGTGACAATATCTAAGCATACCTCTTGATCTGTCTGTATCCTACTGACTGGTGGTTATTTTGTTAAAGAAACGTAATGTGCTTCTCTGCATAAAATATTGAAAGGAATGTGAGTCTTATTCAGTACATTTAGTAATTGCTAGCTTTTCTAAAGTCTACCAACCTTGCCAGCAGGCATGCCAGCTAAGATACAGTTAACTGCCAAAATAAAGGAAACAATTGAGGAAATTAGGGATACAAAGTATATTGAAAGCAGGTGCTTCCACACAGGTGTGGTTCCTGAGTTAATTAAGCAATTAACATCCCATAATGCTTAGGGTCATGTATGAAAATGCTGGTCAGGCCATTATTTTCCACAGGGCACAAGTGGTCACTGAATGGTTTGATGAGCATGAAAATGATGTCAGCCATGGCTGTCTCAGTCACCAGATCTCAACCCAATTGAACACTTGGAGCGGCGCCTGAGACAGCGTTTTTCACCACCATCAATAGAACACCAAATTATGGAATTTCTCATGAAAGAATGGTGTCGCATCCCTCCAATAGAGTTCCAGACACTAGTAGAATCAATGCCAAGGCACATTGAAGCTGTTCTGGCTCGTGGTGGCCCAACGGCTTATTAAGACACTTTATGTTGGTGTTTCCTTTATTTTGGCAGTTACCTGTAGTTAGACAAGCTTGCTACTCTAACCTGATTGATAGCCTGAAAAGGCTTCTTGGTAGCATGTTATGAGGTTGGGAGATTGGGAACCTATCTGGGCTAGCTAAAGCCAACTTCATTAAATTGCTAGGTTGCTAGAAGTATTACTTATTTTTTGGGTATGATGCCTCTGATGTGATTTTCTATTTCAATAACCTTTTCTCAAATACAAAAAATGTATTACAAAAAGTGCTTAATTTTGTCCATTTAAAGAGATGACTGTGATGACAACAATTGTGTTGTTATTAAGGCTGTACACATTATCAGTGATACACAGTAACAGTGATACACAGTAACAGTGATACACAGTAACAGTGATACACAGTAACAGTAATACACAGTAACAGTGATAACATTTAACATTTTAACATTTAAGTCATTTAGCAGACGCTCTTATCCAGAGTGACTTACAAATTGGTGCATTCACCCTATAGCCAGTGGGTTAACCACTTTACAACCAATTTATTTATTTTTTTATTTTTATTTTTTTTAGGGGGGCTAGAAGGATTACTTCATCCTATCCCAGGTATTCCTTAAAGAGGTGGGGTTTCAAATGTCTCCGGAAGGTGGTGAGTGACTCCGCTGTCCTGGCGTCGTGAGGGAGCTTGTTCCACCATTGGGGTGCCAGAGCAGCGTACAGTTTTGACTGGGCTGAGCGGGAACTATGCTTCCGCGAGAGGAAGGGAGCCAGCAGGCCAGAGGTGGATGAACGCAATGCCCTCGTTTGGGTGTAGGGACTGATCATAGCCTGAAGGTACGGAGGTGCCGTTCCCCTCACTGCTCCATAGACAAGCACCATGGTCTTGTAACGGATGCGAGCTTCAACTGGAAGCCAGTGGAGTGTG
Organism: Coregonus clupeaformis; assembly: GCF_020615455.1. NCBI lineage: Eukaryota > Metazoa > Chordata > Actinopteri > Salmoniformes > Salmonidae > Coregonus > Coregonus clupeaformis. Next base: position 23,734 of record NW_025536797.1, read on the forward strand.
CGGAGGAGGGTGGGACGTGAGAGAACTTGGGAAGGTTGAACACCAGACGGGCTGCGGCATTCTGGATGAGTTGTAGGGGTTTAATGGCACAGGCAGGGAGCCCAGCCAACAGCGAGTTGCAGTAATCCAGACGGGAGATAACAAGTGCCTGGATTAGGACCTGTGCCGCTTCCTGTGTAAGGCAGGGTCGTACTCTCGAATGTTGTAGAGCATGAACCTGCAGGATCGGGTCACCGCCTTGATGTTAGCGGAGAACGACAGGGTGTTGTCCAGGGTCACGCCAAGGCTCTTCGCACTCTGGGAGGAGGACACAACGGAGTTGTCAACCGTGATGGCGAGATCATGGAACGGGCAGTCCTTCCCCGGGAGGAAGAGCAGCTCCGTCTTGCCAGGGTTCAGCTTGAGGTGGTGATCCGTCATCCATACTGATATGTCGGCCAGACATGCAGAGATGCGATTCGCCACCTGGTTATCAGAAGGGGGAAAGGAGAAAATTAGTTGTGTATCGTCAGCGTAGCAATGATAGGAGAGGCCATGTGAGGATATGACAGAGCCAAGTAACTTGGTGTATAGGGAGAAAAGGAGAGGGCCTAGAACTGAGCCCTGGGGGACACCAGTGGTGAGAGCACGTGGTGCGGAGACAGCTTCTCGCCACGCCACTTGGTAGGAGCGACCGGTCAGGTAGGACGCAATCCAGAAGTGAGCCGCGCCGGAGATGCCCAGCTCGGAGAGGGTGGAGAGGAGGATCTGATGGTTCACAGTATCAAAGGCAGCAGACAGGTCTAGAAGGACAAGAGCAGAGGAGAGAGAGTTAGCTTTAGCAGTGCGGAGAGCCTCCGTGACACAGAGAAGAGCAGTCTCAGTTGAATGACCAGTCCTGAAACCTGACTGGTTTGGATCAAGAAGGTCATTCTGAGAGAGATAGCAAGAGAGTTGGCTAAAGACGGCACGCTCAATAGTTTTGGAAAGAAAAGAAAGAAGGGATACTGGTCTGTAGTTGTTGACATCAGTGGGATCGAGTGTTGGTTTTTGAGAAGGGGTGCAACTCTCGCTCTCTTGAAGACGGAAGGGACATGGCCAGCGGTCATGGATGAGTTGATCAGCGAGGTGAGGTAGGGGAGAAGGTCACCGGAGATGGTCTGGAGAAGAGAGGAGGGGATGGGGTCAAGCGGGCAGGTTGTTGGGCGGCCTGCAGTCACTAGTCGCAAGATTTTATCTGGAGAGAGAGGGAGAAAGAAGTCAAAGCATAGGGTAGGGCAGTGTGAGCAGGACCAGCAGTGTCATTAGACTTAACAAACGAGGATCGGATGTCGTCAACCTTCTTTTCAAAGTGGTTGACAAAGTCAACCACAGAGAGGGAGGAGGGGGGATTCAGCAGTGAGGAGAATGTGGCAAAGAGCTTCCTAGGGTTAGAGGCAGATGCTTGGAATTTAGAGTGGTAGAAAGTGGCCTTAGCAGCAGAAACAGATGAAGAAAATGTAGAGAGGAGGGAATGAAAAGATGCCAGGTCGGCAGGGAGTTTAGTTTTCTTCCATTTCCGCTCCGCTGCCGGAGCTCTGTTCTGTGAGCTCGCAATGAGTCATCAAGCCACGGAGCTGGAGGGGGAGGACCGAGCCGGCCGGGAGGATAGGGGACACAGGGAGTCAAAGGATGCAGAAAGGGAGGAGAGGAGGGTTGAGGAGGCAGAATCAGGAGATTGGAGGGAGAAGGTTTGAGCAGAGGGAAGAGATGATAGGATGGAAGAGGAGAGAGTAGTGGGAGAGAGAGAGCGAAGGTTGCGGCGGCGCGTTACCATCTGTGTAGGGGCAGAGTGAGTAGTGTTGGAGGAGAGCGAGAGAGAAAAGGATACAAAGTAGTGGTCGGAGACATGGAGGGAGTTGCAGTGAGATTAGTAGAAGAGCAACATCTAGTAAAGATGAAGTCAAGCGTATTGCCTGCCTTGTGAGTAGGGGGACGGTGAGAGGGTGAGGTCAAAAGAGGAGAGGAGTGGAAAGAAGGAGGCAGAGAGAAATGAGTCAAATGTAGACGTAGGGAGGTTGAAATCCCCCAAAACTGTGAAGGGTGAGCCATCCTCAGGAAAGGAACTTATCAAGGCGTCAAGCTCATTGATGAACTCTCCAAGGGAACCTGGAGGGCGATAGATGACAAGGATATTAAGCTTAAATGGGCTAGTGACTGTGACAGCGTGGAATTCAAATGAGGAGATAGACAGATGGGTTAGGGGAAAAATTGAGAATGACCACTTGGGAGAGATGAGGATTCCTGTGCCACCACTCCTCTGACCAGATGCTCTCGGGGTATGCGAGAACACATGGTCAGACGAGGAGAGAGCAGTAGGAGTAGCAGTGTTTTCAGTGGTAATCCATGTTTCCGTCAGCGCCAGGAAGTCGAGGGACTGGAGGGTAGCATAGGCTGGGATGAAGTCAGCCTTGTTGGCGGCAGAACGGCAGTTCCAGAGGCTGCCTGAGACCTGGAACTCCAGGTGTGTGGTGCGTGCAGGGACCACCAGGTTAGAGAGACAGCAGCCACGCGGTGTGAGGCGTTTGTGTAGCCTGTGCGGAGAGGAGAGAACAGGGATAGGCAGAGGCATAGTTGACAGGCTGCAGCAGATGGCTACAATAATGCAGAGGAGATCGGAATGAAATGAACTCTCCCAACTTCCACCTCAGAAACTATAATTGTTTCACTGAACCACCCGAATAAAACTCTCCCAACTTCCACTTTAGAAATTAGAATTGTTGTAAACTACAGCAGACTGTTATCAGTAGCTGTAATTAAGTACAGCAGCTACCAACCACCTAACGTTAATGCCTTGGATAATGAGGTTAGAAAAACAGCTGAATGGTGGCAGCTAGCTGGCTCAATCACAGGTACTCTTAAGCATGAAATAACATTGGAAACAACTAACTACAGTTGCTAAAAGTTACCAGTAGCTACCCGCTAGCTAGCTAGCTAGCTTTGTTGGTCCAAGTAGTGAGTAAGCTAGCCTCGTGCTTCGCCGGGGTCCGCCGAATACAATACTTACCTACAATAATTACCTACAATAACCTACAATAACTACCTGAGTAAACTACCTATAATACCTAACTACAATACCTACCTACAATCTAAATACATGGTTTAAGCTTTACTCAACACCATATAAGAAGCCAAGCTTCTTATACACAGTAACAGTGATACACAGTAACAGTGATACACAGTAACAGTAATACACAGTAACAGTAATACACAGTAACAGTGATACACAGTAACAGTGATACACAGTAACAGTAATACACAGTAACAGTGATACACAGTAACAGTAATACACAGTAACAGTAATACACAGTAACAGTAATACACAGTAACAGTAATACACAGTAACAGTGATACACAGTAACAGTAATACACAGTAACAGTAATACACAGTAACAGTAATACACAGTAACAGTGATACACAGTAACAGTAATACACAGTAACAGTAATACACAGTAACAGTAATACACAGTAACAGTGATACACAGTAACAGTGATACACAGTAACAGTAATACACAGTAACAGTAATACACAGTAACAGTGATACACAGTAACAGTGATACACAGTAACAGTGATACACAGTAACAGTGATACACAGTAACAGTAATACACAGTAACAGTAATACACAGTAACAGTAATACACAGTAACAGTGATACCACAGGTCTTATGCTGTGTTCTGTGTAACTATACGTATGCTGCTGTCTAGAACATGGCACACTTTCAAAAATAATGTGACTAAATAAAGGATGAATACATTTACAATTTAAAAAGTAACAAAGTGACTAGATTGGTAGGTTTCATTGGTTGGTTGTTTTCTTTAATGTCCGATCAGTCATTTGTGAAGTGTACTGTATTAAAGCAACTAAACTAAACACAATAAACACATTCCCTGGCTAGAGGATTAACAATCATTGCGGGATAGCAACAAAGATGCGGCACCGCCATATTACCTGCAGGTTATTGCTGGATTTCTTAATACGCTACTAACGGGAGATTATGTGGAGATCCGAGCTAAAATAACCCTGGTTGCAATGAAAAAACTGTGAAATAATTTGTGTACACCAGTTTATATGACACTTGATAATAGACAGTGGAAATAGTCGTTGTCTGCATTCATTCTCCCGCCCCAATGAAATAACATCCTATCAGAAATATGAAAAAGAGAAATGGAAGAATATGACATACCACAACTGAAATAAAATGATTTGACTGGAATGTAGTCTATGTCAATTACAATGATTTTGTCACGATCGTCGGGAACAGAGGACCAATGCGCAGCGTTGAAGGCAAACATATTTATTTAATCGGAAAGAATACACGAACAAAACAACAAAACGATAACGTGACGTCCTTAGCTCAAACACAACCTACTAGGAACACGGAACAAGATCCCACAAACACTGAGGGAAAACAGACTGTTTAAATATGGTTCCCAATCAGAGACAACCAGCAACAGCTGACACTCGTTGCCTCTGATTGGGAACCACTCTGGCCAACATAGAAATACAAGACCTAGAATGGAAAACAAAGAGCACCAAAACATAGACTCTACACACCCTGGCTCAACATAAAAGAGTCCCTAGAGCCAGGGCGTGACAGTACACCCAAAGGCGCGGACTCCGACCGCGCCAACAGAACACCACAGGGAGGGACCGGGTGGGCACTCCGCCTTGGCGGCGGATCCGGCTCTGGGCATGATCCCCACCCTCTCCAACCCCCCACAGTACCCCTGGTCCGGTCTGGCCCTGCTGGCCGGAGCTGGACTGAACACTGGTGGAGCGGATTGCTCTAGCTCCGACGTGGAGCAGTTGACCGGTACCGGACCAGGCACCGGTGGAACAGGCACGGGCGTGTCGGACTGACGACGCACACCACTGGCTTGGTGTGGGGAGCAGGAACAGGCCGAGCCGGGCTGACGAGCGCACCACTGACTTGGTGCGGAGAGCAGGAATGGACCGGGCGGGCTGGCAACGCGCACCACTGACTTGGTGCGGGGAGCAGGGACAGACCGGGACGGACTGGCGGACGCCGCACCATCGGCTTGGTGCGGGGAGCAGGAACAGGCCGGACCGGGCTGGCGACGCGCACCCTAGGCTCGAGTGCGGGGAGCAGGAACAGGCCGGACCGGGCTGGCGACGCGCACCCTAGGCTCGGTGCGGGGAGCAGGAACAGGCCGGGCCGGGCTGGCGACGCGCACCATAGGCTTGGTGCGGGGAGCAGGAACAGGCTGGACCCGGGCTGGCGACGCGCACCATAGGCTCGGTGCGGGGAGCAGGAACAGGCCGGGCCGGGCTGGCAACGCGCACCATAGGCTTGGTGCGGGGAGCAGGAACAGGCCGGACCGGGCTGGCGACGCGCACCACAGGCTCGATGCGAGGAACAGGAACAGGCCGGACCGTACTGGGGACACACACCACTGGCCCTATGCAGGGATCAGGAACGGGCCGGACCGGACTGGTAACACACCCCAGTACCTCTCGCCGTGCCTCCACACTTTCCCTCTCCTCTGTGACCAGTGGCCCCCTTAACCTGGCGGCCTCCTCTGCAAACCCGCTGGACCGCTCCATCGCGGACTCCTGCTGCCCCGTCGTCCACGGCGTGAGCCCCCCCCTAAAAAATTTCTGGGGGTCTCTCCTCCCCGTGGGCCAGGCCTCTATAGTTCTCGCCCAACTCTCGCTCTTCTGCTTCCAACTCCAGCCTCTCTCCTCCTCACATGGCTTGACCCAGTCGAGACTCTTCCTCCACTGCTCCCAAGTCCACCCTCTCTGCTCTTCACTAGGCTTGACCCAGTCGAGGTTGCCACGGAGATCCGCTAGCGATTCCCTGGCGATGGCTCCTGGACACGCTGCTTGGTCCAGTTTTGGTGGGATCTTCTGTCACGATCGTCGGGAACAGAGGACCAATGCGCAGCGTTGAAGGCAAACATATTTATTTAATCTGAAAGAATACACGAACAAAACAACAAAACGATAACGTGACGTCCTTAGCTCAAACACAACCTACTAGGAACACGGAACAAGATCCCACAAACACTGAGGGAAAACAGACTGTTTAAATATGGTTCCCAATCAGAGACAACCAGCAACAGCTGACACTCGTTGCCTCTGATTGGGAACCACTCTGGCCAACATAGAAATACAAGACCTAGAATGGAAAACAAAGAGCACCAAAACATAGACTCTACACACCCTGGCTCAACATAAAAGAGTCCCTAGAGCCAGGGCGTGACAGATTTAGTTAACACGTT
>NW_025536797.1:35000-49456 GCF_020615455.1 Coregonus clupeaformis
TCTGTTTGAGAGAATGTCAAGAGTGTCAAGGTTGGCTATTTGAAGAATCTCAAATATATTTTGATATGTTTAACACTTTTCTGGTTACTACATGATTCCATATGTGTTATTTCATAGTTTTGAGGTCTTCACTATTATTCTACAATGTAGAAAATAGTACAAATAAAGAAATACCATTGAATGAGTAGGTGTGTCCAAACTTTTGACTGGTGCTGTATTTCAATTTAAATGGGGTCAATCTGGGAAATCCCCAAGAACCAGCATGTCATTTAACCCTAGTTCAACGGTTTCAGTAGTGTCACTATATGACATCATGTTCTTGAATGCTGTTTATTTTTTGCAACTCACACATATAAAACGTATGATGACAAAACCTTCCCATTTCCTCTAGGTTGCTCTCTATTAACACCTCGTCTGGCAGTGCTTTCATAATTACTGTGCCTCGTTTCAAAGCTGATCAAAATTAGGAACACAAACAGAGGATTCCAAAATCCCCAAATGACCCTCCATAGATGAGGAACTGGAAAAAAGAAGGGATTGGAATCCAAATTGAAATGATTGGAATGCATATTATTATTGTCCCAATTCTTGCTGTAGCTATTTTACAATGCCTGTGTGTTGAATTTTTTTGTAAAGCTCCCCTTTTTGTTAATTGCTTTGGCAGTACTGCGGCTGGGCTTTGCCAATAAAGCACCTTGAAATTGAAAAGTGAATTGGAACTGAATGGAGGGAGTGGATTCTCACTACACTGCAGCTGGCAAGGCAGGATTAAGCTTAGCACATTGAGGGATGAGGAAGAAAGATATTAGAGAGAGAGAGAGAGAGAGAGAGAGAGAGAGAGAGAGAGAGAGAGAGAGAGAGAGAGAGAGAGAGAGAGAGAGAGAGAGAGAGAGAGAGAGAGAGAGAGAGAGAGAGAGAGAGAGAGAGAGAGAGAGAAGAGAGAGAGAGAGAGAGAGAGAGAGAGAGAGAGAGAGAGAGAGAGAGAATGAGAGAGAGAGAGAGAGAGAGACGAGAGAGAGAGAGAGAGAGAGAGAGAGAGAGAGAGAGAGAGAGAGAGAGAGAGAGAGAGAGAGAGAGAGAGAGAGAGAGAGAGAGAGAGAGAGAGAGACAGAGAGAGAGAGAGAGAGAGAGAGAGAGAGAGAGAGAGAGAGACAGAGAGAGGGAGAGAGAGAGAGAGAGAGAGAGAGAGAGAGAGAGAGGGAGAGAGAGAGAGAGAGAGAGAGAGAGAGAGAGAGAGAGAGAGAGAGAGAGAGAGAGAGAGAGACAGAGAGAGAGAGAGGGAGACAGAGAGAGGGAGAATGAGGGAGGGAGTCGCTGGGCTATGACAATAGAGTGTGTGTGTGTGTGTGTGTCTGTGTGTGTGTGTGTCTGTGTGTGTTGTCTTCCAGGTAGGGTGAGGTTTTCAGGGCTCAATTAGTTCAGCCCAAACACAAATCCTGGACTCTGGGCTTCCAGATCTATCTGGGATTAGGCCGCAAAACAATGGGGCTTTTTCGCACCTCTGAAAGCTCTCAAATTCCCTCTTCTGTCCTGCTTATCCCAGAGATCCCCGACACAGGAGGCTGAGGGAAGCTGATCCCACCCTGCCTACCGACTCAGCTGTCGTTCCTGGTCTTCATATGTGGTGGTCCCAGGTGGATGCGGGTGAATGTGGAATTGGCCCTGTCTCTTCCCGTTGCCAGGTCTGTTTGGTGTTCAGTGTGACAGACACTGAGGGACGCCATCTTTATTCACTTTAACGCCTGTGTGTTTGTATCTCAACAGGAGGGATGGGGTTAGAGGTCAGACAACAGACAGGGACATGCTGTTTGTGAAAACTGTGCTACTCCATTATTTTATATCTGTCTACAGTGAGGGAAAAAAGTATTTGATCCCCTGCTGATTTTGTACGTTTGCCCACTGACAAAGACATGATCAGTCTATAATTTTATTGGTAGGTTTATTTGAACAGTGAGAGACAGAATAACAACAACAAAATCCAGAAAAACCCCATGTCAAAAATGTTATAAATTGATTTGCATTTTAATGAGGGAAATAAGTATTTGACCCCACAGCCCAGTTCTCTTCTGAATAATTCAGATGTTCATTGGCAAACTTTAGACGGGCATGTATATGTGCTTTCTTGGGCAAGGGGACCTTGCGGGCGCCGCAGGATTTCAGTCCTTCACGGCGTAGTGTGTTACCAATTGTTTTCTTGGTGACTATGGTCCCAGCTGCCTTGAGATCATTGACAAGATCCTCCCGTGTAGTTCTGGGCTGATTCCTCACCGTTCTCATGATCATTGCAACTCCACGAGGTGAGATCTTGCATGGATCCCCAGGCCGAGGGAGATTGACAGTTCTTTTGTGTTTCTTCCATTTGCGAATAATCACACCAACTGTTGTCACCTTCTCACCAAGCTGCTTGGCGATGGTCTTGTAGCCCATTCCAGCCTTGTGTAGGTCTACAATCTTGTCCCTGACGTCCTTGGAGAGCTCTTTGGTCTTGGCCATGGTGGAGAGTTTGGAATGTGATTGATTGATTGCTTCTGTGGACTTGTGTCTTTTATACAGGTAACAAACTGAGATTAGGAGCACTCCCTTTAAGAGTGTGCTCCTAATCTCAGCTCATTACCTGTATAAAAGACACCTGGGAACCAGAAATCTTTCTGTTTGAGAGGGGGTCAAATACTTATTTCCTTCATTAAAATGCAAATCAATTTATAACATTTTTGCATGCGTTTTCTGGATTTTGTTGTTGTTATTCTGTCTCTCACTGTTCAAATAAACCTACCATTAAAAATTATAGACTGATAATTTCTTTGTCAGTGGGCAAACGTACAAAATCAGCAGGGGATCAAATATTTTTTTTCCCTCACTGTGTATCCCTTGCCCTCTGTCTCTGTCTCTCTCCATCTCTCTCTCCATCTCTCTTTCCTTCCTTTTCTTCTCTCGTCTCATTGCATACCACCCTGCATCATACCACCCTGTATTGTACCACCCTGCATCGTACCACCCTGCATCCCACTGCTGGTTTGCCTCTGAAGCTAAGCAGGGTTGGTCCTGGTCGGTCCCTGGATGGGAGACCAGATGCTGCTGGAAGTAGGAGGCACTCATTCCTCTGGTGTAAAAATATATCGCAGGGCAGTGATTGGGGACATTGCCCTATGTAGGGTGCCGTCTTTTGGATGGAACGTTAGACAGGTGTCCTGTATCTCTGTGGTCACTAAAGATCCCATGGCACTGGAATATCTACATAGGCGTACAGAGTCCCATTATCAGCAACCATCAGTCCTGTGTTCCAATGGCACGTTGTGTTTGCTAATCCAAGTTTATCAATTTAAAAGGCTGATTGATCATTAGAAAACCCTTTTGCAATTATGTTAGCACAGCTGAAAACTGTTGTGCTGATTAAAGAAGCAATAACTGGCCTTCTTGACACTAGTTGAGTTTTGGAGCATCAGCAATTGTGGGTTTGATTACAGGCTCAAAATGGCCAGAAACAAAGAACTTGCTTCTGGAACTCGTCAGTCTATTCTTGTTCTGAGAAATGAAGACTATTCCATGCGAAATTGCCAAGAAACTGAAGATCTCGTACAACGCTGTGTACTACTCCCTTCACAGAACAGCGCAAACTGGCTCTAACCAGAATAGAAAGAGGACTGGGAGGCCCCGGTGCACAACTGAGCAAGAGGACAAATACATTAGAGTGTCTAGTTTGAGAAACAGACGCCTCACAGGTCGTCAACTGGCAGCTTCATGAAATAGTACCCCGCAAAACACCAGTCTCAACATCAACAGTGAAGAGGCGACTCTGGGATGCTAACCTAGGCAGACTTGCAAAGAAAAAGCAATTTATCAGATTGGCCAACAAAAAGAAAAGATTAAGATGGGCAAAAGAACACTGGACTTTTTATTTTCAACTGTGTACATACCGTTTTCTTTCCAAACGATATACTGTCTAAACACCATGTATTTATATTCTGAATTCTCACAAATGCTAATTCTAATATATCTACTTTGGATTTTTATTTCTTGATTTCTTGTTTAGATTTGTTTTATTATTTCTGTATTTGTATTGTATTTGCGAGACATTCTACTGCACTGTTGGAGCTAGTAACATAAGCATTTCACTGCGCCTGCTATAAAACCTGCAACTCTGTGTACATGACTAGTAAACTTTGATTTGATTTGATAGGCTGGCTCTATTCATGATATACACTGCTGCTACTCTGTTTATCATATATCCTGTTTATCATATATCGTGTTTATCATATATCCTGTTTATCATATATCGTGTTTATCATATATCCTGTTTATCATATATATCGTGTTTATCATATATCCTGTTTATCATATATCGTGTTTATCATATATATCGTGTTTATCATATATCCTGTTTATCATATATCGTGTTTATCATATATATCGTGTTTATCATATATCCTGTTTATCATATATCGTGTTTATCATATATCCTGTTTATCATATATCGTATTTATCATATATATATCGTGTTTATCATATATCCTGTTTATCATATATCATGTTTATCATATATATCGTGTTTATCATATATCCTGTTTATCATATATCGTGTTTATCATAAATCGTGTTTATCATATATCGTATTTATCATATATATATCGTGTTTATCATATATCCTGTTTATCATATATCCTGTTTATCATATATATCATGTTTATCATATATCCTGTTTATCATATATCGTGTTCTTCTTATTTCTTATTTTTAATACTACATTGATATTAATTACTGCATTGTTGGGTTTAGAGCTGGCAAGGAAGGCATTTCACTGTACTTGTGCAAGTGACAAACTTGAAACTTAAGATGGCCTATTGTATCTGTAACTGTAAACAACAGATGGTGCACCGCAGTCCCCAAGGTACCCACCCCTGTATACGCACACACACAAACATGCACGCACACCCACACGCACACCCACACACACACACACAGACATACACACACAAAGTGTGACAGTCCCTGAGATGCACAAAAACACATTCGACACCTGCTAACAAAGTACAGAGTCTTCAGAGAGTTGAGAGAGAAGTTCCCAGCACTTCTCTGAGTAGAGCAGAGCAGAGAGTAGAAGTGTTTGTTGTGTCTGTAACGCGGTTAAAGGCCCAGTTCAGCAAAGAATCATGGGTACAGGATTTACCTTAATCTTCACCGCATATTTTCAAAGTTCTTTCCCCTGAATCTGAAGAAGGTGAGGCCATGCTATTGTCAAGACCAGATTACCCTGAAATAAACAGGTTTTAGAAGAGAATTCGAAAACAGTTCCAATGTTGATAAACTCCCATATCTATTGGGTGAAATACCACAGTGTGCCATCACAGCAGCAATATTTGTGACCTGTTGCCACAAAAAAATGGCAACCAGTGAAGAACAAACACCATTGTAAATACAACCTATATTTATGTTTATTTTTATTTTTTATTTTATTTTTACCCGCTAATTTTTTTTTATTTTGCTCTTTGTACTTTAACAATTTGCACATCATTATAACACTGTATATATACATAATATGACATTTGAAATGTCTTTATTCTTTTGGAACTTATGTGAGTGTAATGTTTACTTTAAAATTGTTATTGTTTATTTCACTGTTGTTTATTATCTATTTCACTTGTTTTGGCAATGTTAACATATGTTTCCCATGCCAATAAAGCCCTTAAATTGAAATTGAAATTGAACTGAGAGAGAGAGAGAGAGAGAGAGAGAGAGAGAGAGAGAGAGAGAGAGAGAGAGAGAGAGAGAGAGAGAGAGAGAGAGAGAGAGAGAGAGAGAGAGAGAGAGAGCAGGCTTTGGGTGCTTGGTTGGTTGGGAGAGCAGCCAGGAGTGCAGCTTAGAGGTAGTAAGCTGCTTCCCTCCCAGTGAAAGGAAACAGCAGCAGCAGACATGTTACTGATGTCACCCAACAAACACACAGCAGCAGCCATCAGAACAGATCACACAGAGGCTCTCCCCTACACAGATTAACACTAACACTACAGCCTGCTGGCTCGCAGAGAGAAAAGGGGAGGGGGGTTAGAGAGAGGGAGTGGGAGGGGGGTTAGAGAGAGGGAGAGGGTGGGGGAGGGGGGTTAGAGAGAGGGGAGTGGGAGGGGGAGGGGGTTAGAGAGAGGGGGAGGAAGGGGGGAGGGGGTTAGAGAGAGGGAGCGGGTGGGGGGAGGGGGGTTAGAGAGAGGGGGAGAAAGGGGGAGGGGGGTTAGAGAGAGGGGAGGAAGGGGGGAGGGGGTTAGAGAGAGGGAGCGGGTGGGGGGAGGAGGGTTAGAGAGAGGGGGAGAAAGGGGGAGGGGGTTAGAGAGAGGGGGAGGAAGGGGGAAGGGGGTTAGAGAGAGGGAGCGGGTGGGGGGAGGAGGGTTAGAGAGAGGGAGAGAGAGAAGGACGGGGAAAGAGCGTGAGAGAAACAGAGAGAGGGGGAGCAGCAGGGAAAGCGAGAGAAAATCCTTGAATCAGTTATAGAACCCCCCATTGCCCTTTATGGTTGTGAGGTCTGGGGTCCGCTCACCAACCAAGAATTCACAAAATGGGACAAACACCAAATTGAGACTCTGCATGCAGAATTCTGCAAAAATATCCTCCGCGTACAACGTAAAACAACAAATAATGCATGCAGAGCAGAATTCGTCCGATACCCGCTAATTATCAAAATCCAGAAAATAGCCGTTAAATTCTATAACCACTTAAAAGGAAGCGATTCCCAAACCTTCCGTAACAAAGCCATCACCTACAGAGAGATGAACCTGTAGAAGAGTCCCCTAAGCAAGCTGGTCCTGGGGCTTCTGTTCACAAACACAAACAGACCCCACAGAGCCCCAGGACAACAACAACAACACAATTACACCCAACCAAATCATGAGAAAACAAAAAGAGAATTACTTGACACATTGGAAAGAATTAACAAAAAAACAGAGCAAACTAGAATGCTATTTGGCCCTAAACAGAGAGTACACAGTGGCAGAATACCTGACCACTGTGACTGACCCAAAATTAAGGAAATATTTGACTATGTACAGACTCAGTGAGCATAGCCTTGCTATTGAGAAAGTTCGCCCTAGGCAGACCTGGCTCTCAAGAGAAGACAGGCTATGTGCACACTGCCCATAAAATGAGGTGGAAACTGAGCTGCACTTCCTAACCTCCTGCTAAATTTATGACCATATTAGAGACACATACTTCCCTCAGAATACACAGACCCACAAAGAATTCGAAAACAAATCCAATTTTGATAAACTCCCATATCTATTGGGTGAAATACCACAGTGTGCAATAACAGCAGCAAGATTTGTGACCTGTTGCCACAAGAAAAGGGCAACCAGTGAAGAACAAACACCATTGTAAATACAACCTATATTTATGTCGTTACAACACTGTATATAGACATAATATGACATTTAAAAGTGTAATATTTACTGTTAATTTGTAATTGTTTATTTCACCTTTCTTTATTATCTATTTCACTTGCTTTGGCAATGTAAACATATTGGGCTCCCGAGTGGCGCAGCGGTCTAAGGCACTGGAGGAATGCTGCCTATGACCCCAAGAACACCATCCCACCGTCAAACATGAAGGTGGAAACATTATGCTTTTGGGGTGTTTTTCTGCTAAGGGGACAGGACAACTTCACCGCATCAAAGGGACGATGGACGGGGCCATGTAGCATCAAATCTTGGGTGAGAACCTCCTTCCCTCAGCCAGGGCATTGAAAATGGGTCGTGGATGGGTATTCCAGCATGACAAAGACCCAAAACACACGGCCAAGGCTACAAAGGAGTGGCTCAAGAAGAAGCACATTAAGGTCCTGGAGTGGCCTAGCCAGTCTCCAGACATTAATCCTATAGAAAATATGTGGAGGGAGCTGAAGGTTCGAGTTGCCAAACATCAGCCTCGAAACCTTAATGACTTGGAGCAGATCTGCAAAGAGGAGTGGGACAAAATCCCTCCTGAGATGTGTGCGAACCTGGTGGCCAACTACAAGAAACGTCTGACCTCTGTGATTGCCAACAAGGGTTTTGCCACCAAGTACTAAGTCATGTTTTGCAGAGGGGTCAAATACTTATTTCCCTAATTAAAATCCATATCAATTTATAACATTTTTGACATGCACTTTTCTGGATTTTTTTGTTGTTGTTCTGTCTTTCACTGTTCAAATAAACCTACCATTAAAATTATAGACTGATCATGTCTTTGTCAGTGGGCAAACGTACAAAATCAGCAGGGGATCAAATACTTATTTCCCTCACTGTATATGTTTCCCATGCCATTGCAAAAGCAACGTCAAATCATCTATTAACTAGAGAGACCACGCAATACAAATCAGTGTAGCTCAAAGAAGTAGCTGTAAATACCTTCACACATAAATGCTTACATAAATGTGTCACAAATCATCTATAACCGTATGTCGTGCTCTATAAAGGGTTCATAAAGGTGACATAACCACCAATGTCAATTGTGACATAACCCACCATGTCAAATAAGACACAAACCTGTGTTTTATAAGTTGTGGCATAAGCACCTCTTAATAAAGGCTGTATAAATCATATTAAATTGAGGCTTCACAAAGCATTTATAACCTTGTCATGCAATCTTGGTAGAGCATTGCAATGCCAGGATAGTGGGTTCGATTCCCGTATTCATCCATATGTAAAAATGTATGCATGCATGACTGTAAGTCGCTTTGGATAAAGTGTCTGCTAAATTGTATACAGTACATACAGGGGGTACCGGTACAGAGTCAATGTGCGGGTTAATTGAGGTCGAGGTAATTGAGGTAATATGTACATGTGGGTAGAGTTAAAGTAACTATGCATATATAATAAACAGAGTAGCAACAGTGTAAAAGAGGGACAATGCAAATAGTCCGGGTAGCCATGATTAGCTGTTCAGGAGTCTCATGGCTTGGGGGTAGAAGCCATAAGACGTGGAAATTCTCTAATAGTAACGTATGTCAAATCAAATCAAATTTTATTGGTCACATACACATATTTAGCAGATGTTATTGCAGGTGTAGCAAAATGCTTGTGTTCCTAGCTCCAACAGTTCAGTAGTATCTAACAATTCACAACAATACACACATCTAAAAGTAAAAGAATGGAATTAAGAAATATATAAATATTAGGACGAGCAATGTCGGAGTGGCATTGACTAAAATACAGTAGAATAGAATACAGTATATACATATGAAATGAGTAAAGCAGTATGTAAACATTATTAAAGTGACTAGTGTTCCATTATTAAAGTAACCAGTGATTCCATGTCTATGTACATAGGGCAGCAGCCTCTAAGGTGCAGGGTTGAGTAACCGGTGGGAGCTGGCTAGTGATGGCTATTTAACAGTCTGATGGCCTTGAGATAGAAGCTATTTTTCATTCTCTCAGTCCCAGCTTTAATGCACCTGTACTGACCTCGCCTTCTGGATGGTAGTGGGGTGAACAGGCCATGGCTCGGTGGTTGAGGTTCTTGATGATCTTTTTGGCCTTCCTGTAACATCGGGTGCTGTAGGTGTCCTGGAGGGCAGGCAGTGTGCCCCTGGTGATGCATTGGGCAGACCGCACCACCCTCTGGAGAGCCCTGCAGTTGCAGGCGGTGCAGTTGCCGTACCAGGCGGTGATAGAGCCTGACAGGATGCTCAAATAATGGCAATTATTTGATGGTCCTACCGCATTCTGTCCCCTACTAACACTTTTTTTTTTTTACTTCTGGTGCCAGGGAGAATGAAAGTAGTCAAGACGACTAGCTTGGTTGAGCCTCCGCCATGTATATCTCACAAGGTCAGGATATTTAAGCCTCCATATATCCACTAGTTCCATTATATCCATGATATTCGTAATTTCCTTAAGTGCATGAGGGTGATCGTTTGTAGTGTGATTTCCATTACGGTCCATTGAGGTATTTAAAACCGTATTATTATCTCCCACCATAATAATAGAGTATTGTATTGCTTGCAGGGTTGATCAATTATTATATATATTTTCAAAGAAGCGTGGATCATCATGATTTGGACCGTATAGATTAATGAGCCAAATCTGTTTAAAGTCCAATAACATATTTAAAATAATCCATCTACCTTGCAGATCTCTTTCAGCAATTTGCACATTCAGATCAACATTTTTGTTAATTAATATCATCAACCCGTTTGAGTTTCTTTGCCCATGAGAGAAATATATTTCACCCCCCCAGTCATTTTCTCCACACAACTTCATCTAAACTAGTTTAATGAGTTTCCTGTAAATGATAGATATTATATTCCTTCTCTTTTAGCCAGGTACATACTGATCGTCTTTTCTTATTATCTGCTAAGCCATTACAATTCATTTATAATTGGCTATACTTATTTCACCATTTACCATAATGAGATACACGTTTCAATTCTATTCATCATAATATATGTTTGTTAACTTACCATTAGAAAGTACTGTAATGATTGAGTGTCTTCATATAGCTAAACCATGGTATTTGCACTGCTACTGAGTAAACCTCCAATTGTTCTCCACTATTCCACCCGCTAAAACCTCCCCCCATCCCAAGTTGGATTGTCGTCCCTGTGACTGGCAGACCACCCCTGTCCACCTGTATCCCAGGGCCTTTGAGAGATTGGGACCTGTATGGGTTGGTGTGAGGTGTGACCCAGGTGTGGTGCAGGATAGACAGTAGGCAGTAGGCAGAGATGGTGAAACAAGGATCTTTACTGGTGGTCCCAAAACCAGGATACAAAATAACTGACTTGTCACAATAAAATAAAGGAGGAGCAAATTGGTCTCCAAAAACAGGATGACAGCAAACATACGGCTGCCCTCCGATGAGGCGCAGCGAGGGAACAAGGACGAGGAGGGGGAGCCAAGGGACAGGTGGCGACGGGCTTGAGGAGGAACACATGAAACGTGGGATGCACCCACATGGTGGGGGGAAGTTGCAGGAGGTAGGCCACTGGGTTGACTCACCGGACCACTCTGAATGGCCCAACAAACCAGGGGGACAGCTTCCTGGAGCCACACCCTCTGTTCCGGGCAAGAAACCGGGGCCGGGCGACGCCTGCGGTTGGCCTGATGTTGAGACCTGACCGAAACCCACTTAAGCGGGTGCGGCGACAGCGACTGATGTGGGCCTGGACCGACGGGACCGCCGCCTCCTCCTCTTGCTCGGGGAATAGGGGGGGTTGGTACCCGTATTGGCACTGGAAGGGGGACAGGCCGGTGGATCCCAGAAGAGAAGGGTGATGTGGTCGTACTCCACCCACTCCAGTCGCTAACTCCACGTAGCTGGGTTGCTGGAGGCGTAGCACCTCAGCACCCCCTCCAGATCCGGGTTGACGCACTCCGTCTGCCCGTTCGACTGGGGATGGAAGCCGGAAGACAAGCTGACGGAGGCGCCGAGTTAGGTGGCGAACGCCTTCCAGAACCTGGAGTCGAACTGAGGACCCCGATTCG
Source organism: Coregonus clupeaformis (assembly GCF_020615455.1). NCBI lineage: Eukaryota > Metazoa > Chordata > Actinopteri > Salmoniformes > Salmonidae > Coregonus > Coregonus clupeaformis. The sequence continues at coordinate 46,439 of NW_025536797.1, forward strand.
ACACCACACCTTGGGGAAGGCCGTGGATCCGGAAAACGTGCTGCACCACCAAGTTAGTCGTCTCTCGGGCCAACGGGAGTTTGAGAAGGGGAAAAAAGCGGGTAGCCTTTGAAAACTGGTCCACAACGACCAGGATGACTGTGTATCCATCAGAGGGGGGTAGGGCGGAAATGAAATCCAGCGAGATGTGGGACAAGGGGCGCTTGGTGATAGGCAGGGTTTGGAGATGCCCTTCCGCAGGCTGACTTGAGCATTATAAGGCTGCGTTGAGACAATTTACATTTTTACATTTCCATTTAGCAGACGCTCTTATCCAGAGCGACTTACAGTTAGTGAGTGCATACATTATTTTTCATACTGGTCCCCCGTGGGAAACGAACCCACAACCCTGCCGTTGCAAAAGCCATGCTCTACCAACTGAGCTACACGGGACTACAAAAAAATCACAGACAGTGTCACCAGAAAAGCACCCCCACACCATAACATTAACATTATTTTTTTGTCATTTAGCCGACGCTCTTATCCAGAGCGACTTACAGATAGTGAGTGCATACATTTTTCATATTGGTTCCCCGTGGGAATCGAACCCACAACCCTGGCGTTGCAAGCGCCATGCTCTATCAACTGAGATACACAATATTGACTGGCTTTTATCAGGCTGCCCACTCAAGAGAAACTCTAATCAGTGCCTGCAACCTGATTCAGGTTACCATTCAACCTACTGTCACGATCGTCGAAGGAGGAGGACCAACGCGCAGCGTTCTTTGCAAACATACTTATTTATTAATAAACTCGAACAAAACAACAAACGATAACGTGAAGTCCTTGGTTAACACACATAAACCAACACGGAACAAGATCCCACAAACACTGTGGGAAAACTGGCTGCTTAAGTATGGTTCTCAATCAGAGACAACAAGCAAAAGCTGATTCACGTTGCCTCTGATTGAGAACCACACTGGCCAACATAGAAACACAATAGACTAGAATGAGAACATAGGAACAAAACACATAGACTCTACACACCCTGGCTCAACATATTAGAGTCCCCAGAGCCAGGGTGTGACAGTACCCCCCCCCCCCTAAAGGCGCGGACTGCGACCGCGCCAACACAAACCGAACAGGGAAGGGCTGGGTGGGCATTCCTCCTCGGAGGTACTGACCAGGTACCGGTGACCCAGGCACGGGTTGTGCCGGACTGACGACGCACACCACAGGCTTGGTGCGTGGAGCAGGAACAGGCCGGACCGGGCTGACGACGCGCACCCCTGGCTTGGTGCGTGGAGCAGGAACAGGCCGGACCGGGCTGGCGATCGCACCCTGGCTTGGTGTGGGGAGCAGAACGGGCGGACGGGCTGGCGACCGCGCACCCCTGGCTTGGTGCGTGGAGCAGGAACAGGCCGGGCTGGGCTGGCGACGCCGCACCCCTGGCTTGGTGCGTGGAGCAGGAACAGGCGGACCGGGCTGACGATGCGCACCCCTGGCTTGGTGCGGGGAGCAGGAATGGGCGGACGGGCTGACGACGCGCACCGTAGGCTTGGTGCGAGGGGCAGGAACAGGCCGAGCCGGGCTGGCGGCGCGCACCGTAGGCTTGGTGCGAGGGGCAGGAAACAGGCCGGGCCGGGCTGGCGACGCGCACCGTAGGCTTGGTGCGAGGGGCAGGAACAGGCTGGGCCGGGCTGGCGAACGCGCACGGTAGGCTTGGTGCGAGGGCAGGAACAGGCCGGGCCGGGCTGGCGACGCGCACGGTAGGCTTGATGCGAGGGCAGGAACAGGCCGAGCCGGGCTGACGACGCGCGCAGTAGGCTTGGTGCGAGGGGCAGGAACAGGCCGGGCCGGGCTGGCGGCGCGCACCGTAGGCTTGGTGCGAGGGGCAGGAACAGGCCGGGCCGGACTGGGAACACGCACTACTAACTTAGTGCGGGGAGCAGGAACGGGTCGGGCCGGACTGGGACACGCACTACTAACTTAGTGCGGGGAGCAGGAACGGGTCGGGCCGGACTGGGAACACGCACTACTAACTGTACTGTGAGCAGGAACGGGTCGGGCCGGACTGGGAACACGCACTGACTAACTTAGTGCGGGAGCAGGAACGGGTCGGGCCGGACTGGGAACACGCACTACTAACTTAGTGCGGGGAGCAGGAACGGCCGGACCGGACTGGTGACACACACCACTTGCTTGGTGTGAGGAGCGGGACTGGGTTTCTTCACAACCCTCCGCTCCCTCAGCTGCCTACTCAGTTCCTCTCGCCTTGCCTCTACTCTCTCCTTCTCCCTTCTAGCATCCAGTAGCTCCTCCCTCTGACCCACTAACTCCTGCTCTCTCCTTACCAATAGCCCCCTTAACCTGGTGGCCTCCTCTCCTAACCTCCCAATACGCCCTGTAGCTGCCTCCTGCTGCCCCGTCGCCCATGCCGTGTGCCCCCCCCCTAAAACATTTTTGGGGTTGCCTCTCATCCGTCCGACCACGACACTGTTGACTCCGTTGCTCCTCTCTCGCCAGGGCCTTAACTTTAGCCCATGGCCCTTTTCCCGCGAGCATGTCCTCCCAGGACCACCATTGGCCCACCTGGGCCATCGCCAACCTCTCCAGCTCATTACCCGGCGCTTGCTCCTGGACACGCTGCTTGGTCCTGTTTTGGTGGGATCTTCTGTGACGATCGTCAAAGGAGGAGGACCAACGCGCAGCGTTCTTTGCAAACATACTTATTTATTAATAAACTCGAACAAAACAACAAACGATAACGTGAAGTCCTTGGTTAACACACATAAACCAACACGGAACAAGATCCCACAAACACTGTGGGAAAACTGGCTGCTTAAGTATGGTTCTCAATCAGAGACAACAAGCAACAGCTGATTCACGTTGCCTCTGATTGAGAACCACACTGGCCAACATAGAAACACAATAGACTAGAATGAGAACATAGGAACAAAACACATAGACTCTACACACCCTGGCTCAACATATTAGTGTCCCCAGAGCCAGGGTGTGACCCTACCAAGGTAGTTACAA